>NW_011888834.1:3624547-3650546 GCF_000151845.1 Pteropus vampyrus | reverse complement strand
TTGGGAATTGGATTTTTGCTCACAATTGCTGTCTTTTCCTGCTTTGACACAGAAATTGTTAACAGCCTTCTCCATGAGGATTATGCCTTTTTTGCAAATGTTGAACACAATGCTAAAATTAAAGAGCAGGCAATGTAATTCCTTAAACACAAAAGCTATTCAGCCCTCCTACTTAGCTACTTCCATGCAAAAGCAAGAGTACTTTTCCTTCTTTTTCTTTCTCATTCTTATCAGTCCTGGGCAGGAGATTTAGGGCTGTTGGAACCTCCCAATTCCCACCTAGGGGTATGTATTAGTTGCCAAGGCTGCCATAACAAACTATCACAGACTGAGTGACTTAAACAACAGAAATTTACTTTCTCCAATTCTGGAGGCTAGACGTCTAAGGTCATGTTTTTGGCAGGTTCGGTTTCTTCTAAAGCCTCTCTCCTTGGCTTGCAGATGGCTGCCTTCTCACCGTGTCCTCATATGCTCATCCTTCTGCCTTTCTGTGTCCTAATCTCTTATTATAAGGACCCCAGTCATATTGGATTATGGCCCACTTTTATGACTTCACTTCAACTTAATTACTTCTTTAAAGGTACTCTCTCCAAACAGCCACATTCTGAAGTGCAGGGGTTGGAGTTTCACTACATGAATTTTGCAGGGATAAATTCAGCCCACAAAAAGATGTTATTTGAAAATGTCATTTTCTGTCTTGTAATAAGATATATTATGTGCCAAGCATAATTTTTGAAATATTGGGAGTAGATGCCACTTTTCAAATACATAGCAAATAGTTTTCTTCTCTTCTTTTAAATTACTAAATTAGTCATTTCCAGTGAAGGCAGAACAGTTCCTGGTAGCACTTCAAAAAATTTCTAGAAGTTTTTGGTTGTCACTATCATTGGAGCATGCTATTATATAATGCATAGCATCTGATAATTTATGTAGCAGCTACATATTAAACTACATTTAAAAAAATTACGACTTGCTTTCTTTTTGTTTGTAGTTTACAATTATAAAATACATCATGATTTTATTATATTTTACAATTTATATTATAATTTGAATTTATGGATTAATTACCTATGAGTTTTATATCATGATCATAATGGTAGCATTATGAAATATTTGTTTTAAAAAGAGGTGTTGATTTTGATAGGGTTGAGACTATTTGCACTAGATATTAAACTTCTTAAGGGCAGGAATGTCCCTTATTTATTTTTTCCCCCAAACTCTAATCCATCTATAATACATAGAAAGTGTTCAATGTATAATTATTAATTAAATAAAAGCTTTACTTGAATATACTTTTATTTTTACTATAGTGGGAATGCTGAAGAAGGAGAGAAATTTTAATGACCTCGTGTCACAATATTTTCACTGATTTCTGTATATCTTCGAGTAATTTACTATTCATTAATAAATGTAAATTAAAACCACAAGAGATTGAATGGTCATAGAGGTAGGAGGAAACCAGAATATTTATGTACTGGTGGCCAGAGGAAGAGAGAATGTCAGGAAGGAGGGCAATACCCTATGCCTCGGTTCCTCGTTTTTTATACAGATTAATTTAAAGATTAAGGATTGCCTTGGTTTGTAATCACGTGAGGTTGATTCTGAGTGTTTTTCTACATCGAACTTCTTGTAATCCCACCCTTTCAATTCCACCAAAGAAAAGAAGGATGAAAGATGATTAAGACTCAGACCTAAGAACCTCCCATTCCTCACTCCTACACCTAGGAAAACAAATAGAATTACTAGTTTGGTAATGTCAGCCTTGCAGTCATGTTCCTTGGGAACCTGGAACTGAGGTGTCAGGTAGAAGGTGGATCAGGGAGTATTCTCAGGATTTGCATCTGTGGACAGAAAGCTAGGAAGCAGGATTGTGCAAAGGAAGAAGTTGGACTGTAATTAATCTTGATAAAGGCCTCAGCTGACCCCATGGGGAGCACTGAAACTGAAGCCTTTTCGAATTTTCCCAAGTTTCAGGGGTGATGGTTGGACTTTTATACCCCACGTTAACCAGTCACTGGGTGCAGGCTGCTTGCAGGAAGAGCATGACCTTGAGTAAGCTAGCTTTTATCAGCTGAGAATGATTCTCCAAGAGGGATTCAAATGAGAGCTGTGAGGTGCCAGGACTCCCAGCATCCAAGGAAGTAGGGGCCACAGTCTGAAGGAGGATTAGGGTGGCTCATTAGGGTGTCTGTCTGCTGCGTCTCAAATATGCTTTTCTGGTATTTTGCTTAAAATCAGCAAGTGCACTGCAGATTTAAGCTTGTGATGTTAAATGTTATAAGTAAAATGGAGTTCTTATACAGTTAGTTCCTCTCTGACTTGTCGAATCTTCCTAGCTTCTCTTTGAAGATTTATAGTCTTGCTCTTCTTTTTTTCCCCTGAAAATCAATATGAAGAATAAGACCAATGTATCAAAATCTGAAAATAGTCAATTTGATACTCCATCTAAAGCAGATAGAAGAACATTTCTTTCCTGCCCTAATAAAGATAATTTTTCTTCTCTATGGGACTGAGGTGATAAAATTCCTGATTCAGTGTGGGAACTGTCAGAACAAATAAAAGAATTTTGCTTAAACACTTCCCTCTCATTTACCTTTGAATCGAATCACTGAATTAAACCAATAAAGTACACACTCAACTCCTTGTTCTCTTCATCATATTTTGTTTCTTGTTTCACATAGAAATTTTGTTTTCTCCGCCTTCTTTTCAGATACTTCCATTGGAAATGCTCAAATACTGTCCTCACATGATCCCCCACATTCAAATTCCTCAGCTGAAAAATTTGAGCTCCTTATTCAAACTAATTCTAGCTCTCAGACAATTTAAAAGGCTGGCATTTCTTTTCCTGACTAGGAGAAACTTTCTGCTTTGGGTCCAGAAAATCTATTTTGAATTCATACCAGCAGCTGAAAAAGTCACAGAAAAAATAAGTAGAAAACTCAAAGTAATATTGCTTATAGTTTTACATGGCATAGAGGGTCTTTTATCATACATTCACACTAAGCATTTTTATCTTTACAGAAAAATATATGATTCTGTTTTTTCACTCACCCAAATTTGTTGACCAGAATGTTCAGATTATGTTACATTATCGAACATAATGCTCAAAAGGCATGTCTCATTTGTGTTTTGCTCAGAGCTTAAGCAGTTTCTTAGACATCCAAGTTGTTTAACATAAACTTCTTCATTGATTGGTTGTCTCCTACCATTGACTTTGGGCTTTGATTTTTTCTATGTCGATTCTCTTTGGCATAACTTTGGAAGGCAGAAGACCTGAACAGGCCTGTGAGCACCCAGTAGCTTCAGAGAGGGCAGGTGGTGGAAGCAGCAGGGAGCTATTCTTCAGTGTTTGACATTTTTTTCTGGCTCTTCAATGTTATTTGCGAGATTCATTCATATTTTTGCATATGTTTGTAGATTATTCATTGTCTTTGCTGTGTTGGGGGTTATCTTTAACCTTTTTTCCTCACACCTTGCTTTTATTTCATTATCAAGTTCTGTTAATGTAATCTTCAGATGTATCTAAAATCTTCCTGCCATCTTCTCAAACACCACCCAGGTACCAGCCAGCAGTGCTTCTTACTTGAATGCTGCAATTATCTTTTTTTTTTTAAATTTTTAAATTATAGTTGACATACAGTATTATATTAGTTTTAGGTGTATCACATAGCGATTTGACATTTGCACCCTGCAGTTGTCTTTTGATGAGTGTCCTCATTTCCATTCCTGCTTCTCTCCAATTCTGTCTACATATGCAGCCGATGTGACTTTAAAACAAAAGCAGATTAGTCACGTACTTGAAATATTTCCTGGATTCCCAGTGCATTCAGGATAATGCCCAAAGCCTACACGTGGTCTATAGGGCACTGCATGACCTGGATTTCACCTAACGCCGCCCCCCCGCACCTCCTACCATCTCCTCCAGCCATTAGGTGCTCCCAGTTCCTCCAAAGAGTCAAGTTCTTCCCCATTCTCAACTTTGGTATAGGTTATTTTTCCTACTTGAACTAGTTTCCCATCCTCCCTTAATCTGACAAATTCCTACTCAGTCATTTCTCAGAGAGACTGCCTTCTTTGAGACACTGTCTACATTAAGGCTCCCTGTCTTTTTCATTTACAGTGACTGCCACAACCAACATTTTATAATGAGATTGTTTAATGCTTGTCTTTCCCTGGGCTGTGGGCACTATGGGGCCATGTCTGTTTTGTTTACTTTTGTATTTGCAGAGTCTAGTAAATACACAATGGCAGCCCCAACATATTTCTGGAATGAACAACTGGTTAAAGTGACACTTCAGGGATTACAGAAAAGTTTAACAAAAAATGTATTAAGGGGACTTTTGATTTATACCTTTTGGATCTGAAGCTGTTCAGCTGAAAATAGGTAAATCGGATATCAGGATTTCTGAGCACCTTGCTGTTCAACAAATCAGTGTAGGCAACCATTTACTCAATAAGCTGATCTTTCATTTTAGAGAAATATAGCCCTTGAATTAAAAGCAGCATAAACACTGCGCCAGAGATCCAGTCTAAAACTTTAAAGCTGACTACATCTATACGAACCACATCTTTAGGCAACAACATTCATCCTAGCCCCCTGTTCCTGGTCTCCTCTCCACCATTACAGCAAATAGACAATATATAATGTATTAAGTAAATGTGCAGTGAATAAAATGACATAAGAAGTTGACCAAGCTCTGGATTTCTAAGGGTTCTTTAGGCCACAAGAGGGAGCTGTTTAGATTCTTGTTAAATGTAAAGAAACAATTGAAAGAAGAAATTTGGCAATCTTAAGGTTGGCCAGATGGACACCTATTTATATGATATTGACTCCGGAATTCCATTTATTTTTAAGCTACAAAAAATTCCAATTCTTTTTATCTGCAATGTAATTTGCATTTTAAATAGTGTTGTTAAAGGCAGAGAATTGTTTTTGCTTTAAAATCTAATTTTAAGTCTAACTTAACTAGTGTGAAGAACTATAAGTATGCAACTAAGTGACCAAGAAATGAAAAATCCCTTTCAAAATGCATCTATTTTATAGATACTTAATAAACAGCATGAGGAAGGATATGTTTCTTTTAAAAAAAATTTTAATAATTAGTCTATAGGATCTTAAATATTTAAATATCTGTGGAAATCATCAGATTTTAAAAAGAAATGAACAAGTTGTGGCTTGAAAACTTATTCCTTCAGAACACCGAAATCTAATTATAAACGTATTTACATATCGAGAATTCAGTTATATAGAAGCTACACCTGCCAACCCTTCTGGCCGCCTTGAGAAGGCAGTCAAATTGTAGAAAGGGACTGGGCCCAAGGGCAGAAGCATGCTTTTACTGAGAACCTAGTGAGAGGTGCCCTGTTCAGAGTCGAGTGACCAATAGTTCATTGAGTGTTAATATAGGTCAGGACTTGTGCAAAGCATGTCACATAGACTAGCTCATTAATTCCTCACAACCTCGTAAAGTAGCAATTATTACTGTTTTCATGTAGAGCTGAGAAAACTGAGGCTTAGAGAGAAAGGTTAAGTGACTTGCATAAGCTGTTAAATAGGGGAGCCATAATTTGAATCCCCCTTCAGGGCAGGTCTCCATAAATGGAATTCTACTCAATTAGCAAATCTAATTGTGGGTAAAATCATTGGGACTCTGGGTAAAATGCTTCTTTCCCTATAATGAGCAACACTTGTACATTCCTATCCTTATTTTGAGTACCCGAATTCTGCCCAGATTCTCTCCTTCCCCTGAAATGTTTTGTCTTAAAAAGGGAGAGGGAAGCTTTTATAGTTGTAAAAGGGCAGGTATAGCTGGACAATTGTCAGTAAATAGAAAATGCAGTAAAGATGTTGATTTTCTGCTGACTTATCTGTGTGGTGTCAAGCCATATGGGAACACAGACAAACTTATCTGAATCACGAAGAACACACACCATTTAATGTTAAAAGAGAAGTCATCAAAAATGTTCTAAGCTGATGACTTTTTAAAAATTCCTACATTTTACTATAGTCGTCTAAAGCCTGAACATGTGTTTTATAGGATAAACATGTCCAATAAACAGAAATCTAAATATCATCTTTCTAAATACCATCAGGGTAGGGTGGTGGCAAGTTACAATGGGAACAGAGGGTTGAAATCTTCTTGCTAATGATCATCTATTGTCTGACTGAATTTTCACCTTACCTCTACCTATCCTCAACCCTATTCCTTACTGGGCTCCTTGAGCACTTGGAAAACATTGCTGATTTTTCTTATTAGAGTACTTATGAGAAAATGGCTTTCCTACATATAAAAATAAATGATCTATTTCTCATCTTTTAATTTTTTCTAATGTCTCCTCATCTCTACTCAAAAGTGTTTTGTTGTTGTTGGTGTTATTGCTGTTGTTTTGTTTTGTTTTTATAAACCTGGCACAGAATTTGAATGAGTTTCTTAAGGACTGAAAATCATAGTGCTTTAGGATTCCTATGTTTTCTGTTGTTAATGCAGGGTCAAGCTTGCTTGCCTTTTAACTTCAGGGATCAACAAAGTCTAGCACCAGGACTGGGACTGGACATGATGCTGACCTTAGAAACGTATATTTAAATATGGCAGCAGATCTGCAAAGGTTTTCTGGGAAATAGACAGGCTTAGACTCAAATCTCAGGCACCCTTTTCCCACAGGGTTGCAGTTTAAATATAGGCTTTTTAATTAAATTTGAATTTTGGGTAAATGAGGAATAATTTTTTTTTGGTATAAGCATGTCCCAAATATTGTACAAGAGATACTTATATTAAAAGTTAGTCATTGCTTATCTGAAATGTATATTTAACTGGGTGTCTTATATTTGTATTTGCCAAGTCTGGAAGCCCCACTTCTCCTCTCTCTGTCTCATTCATCAGTGGAGCTTAGTGTTAAGAATATAGACCTTGGAACCAGACCTCTGGGATTTACTAGCTATGTGAACTTCAGCAAATTATTTAGCTTCTCTGTACTTAATTTTCTCACCTATAAAATGGGAATAGTAATGGAATCCCCTACCTCAGAGTTCTGTTGTCAAGATTAAATAAGTTAATGCATTAAAGCATTTAATACTCAATAAATGTTGGCTATTATTATTATTATTTCTAATGTTCATCATCTCTAAAATGGGATAACAGTAACTCCTTACAGTATTCTGGTAGTTATATTATGAGAACTAAATAAGATAGTATACCGAAAGCACTTGGCACAGAATATACTTTACCAAAATAATTAAACTTCTTTTATGAAGATTTCTGTGTCATCAGAACTCTTTCTTTCATCTATTTGAAAGAATTGCTGAGAATTGAAAATTATAGCACCTTGTGGATAGGTCTTTGAAAGGTGAGTGAGAGAGAAAGAGAGAGAGAGGAAAACAGAGACAGAGAGACAGACAGAGACAGAGAGAGTTTAGTAGATGGCTTTCTTCTTAACACCCTGATTCCATATACATTTGGTTGCGTTTTTAAGTTTATTAAGCATTCTAAGTCCTTAAAGAGTAAGCGATTTGGTTAAGGTCAAGCCACTCAGTGGTATATCAAAAGTAAGCAAGACCTACTCCTTCCTTGGGTGGGTGGGGTTTGAGAGCTTGTGAGCTATGGCAGTAAAGGGCCTCTTGTCATGTATGACCCTTTGACTAGGTTACATACTTGTGCCACTGTTGCGCTCTAGAATGCTGGAAGCTCTCACTTACTCACAAGTGATGGTAGGAAAGGGATGTGGGGCTCCCTCACTAGGATGTGAGCATGACGACCAGCTAAACAGCTCCCCAGAGGCACCTTTGGTAGTTAATGAATCTTCCCAAGAGGCTCATTCACCCCCGGGGAAAGACTTGAGTACCAGAGAGAATAGTTATTTATGTAGAGCCCCAGATATGTCAGAGAGACCGTTGAATATAAATTCAAGGTCTAATAACTTTTATTACCTATTAACAGCTGAGATATTGAAGGTCTGTGAACACTGAAATCTGAAGCTACCAAGAGCTATGTGTCTACAATATTTATGAGGCTTTCATCCTATCACCAACTTCTAACTTGAAAATCATTGAAAATGATTTTCATCTTATTATTTACTCTAAAGATTATTCTGTGGGGCCATCAGAATAGAGTGTTCCTATTCTTCTATTTCAAGCATAGGCCAGAGAAGAGAAAAGAAAGCTCAGAGCCTAGTCTTTGGGCTTAGCTTTGTCTAGAGAGGAAATCAGATGGGAGTGAAGAGCAAGGCCAAATATGAAAGTCTATTTGCCTCTTAGATATAAAAAAGTGCCCCAAGTTTAGAGCCAGATCATATTAGAACTAGAATGAGGCATAGATCTAATACACTTAATACTACCTGTCAGTTTACAGACAGGGAAACCAAAGTCCAGGATAATCTGGAGAGGTGCCCAAGGCCATATATCCAGCTAGTGATGGAACTGGAATCAGAACCTTGTTCTCTTGTCTCTCTGGCTGTTGTTGATTTTGTGAGATGACTGTTGCCATCCTTCATAAATGCCAACCTGATACTTGCTGAGAAGTTAAACCTGTTAGGAAAGAGAAGCTGGAGGAAGGATGATGCACCCTTGCAGGGCTGAGTGCAACTTTAGTAAATGTGGAAATTGTTGGGATTGTACTTCAAATGCCCAGATGTTTTAAGAGTCAGGGTGGTTTTTACATTCAGTTTATCCCTTCTAGAAAGTGTGCACGTGTAGGTGATGGGCATGGTAGGGGGAGGGTTTCATTAGACATTGTAGAGCCCCAGGTAGAGCATGATACAAAATAAATATTTATCTATATAAAATCAATATATTTATGTGAATATACAATATATTCATATAATTATATTTATATGTTTATAAATATATTTATACAAAATATATTTAGATAAAACCCCAGATAGAGCACCATACAAAATATATTTATACAAGAGCTTAGGACTTGATTCCTGCTTATATATACAGTGTTTATAAACCCCTTGAGGGAGGGAGAACCATTATATGAGTAAGCATGAGAGGGTGATGACTCACCATCTTATAGGCAACCAATTCTTAAGTGATGTTTTTGAAGCTAAAGTGTAGCCCATTTTTCTGATCCTGAAGTGAACCAGCTTCCATGAGTCACTCCAATGAGGAAAACTGTTTTGTTTCATTAAGATGGCATATTTGGCTTATAAGGAGATTTAAGAGTCTTAAATATATAAGGCTCCTATTTAGTAGAAGATAAAATCCTAGTGGTCTACAGACAAATTTTTCAAGCTTACACTTTTTGTCCAGAAATTGCCATCATATAGTTATATCAAGAATATACTGCAAAATATTTTTCCATTGACACTATAGGCGTTTTTCTTTTTCAATCAATTTTCAGATGTCTGCTCTTTTCTTTCTTGTGTCTTCCAGGTCCAGACATTTATTTGTTATGTGACCCTTCAGTGTCATTTTAATAATAGAGATGTTATGCTGCGTGCTCTATGTTTTACAGAGAAAGACATAGCTTTCTCTGATGGAGCATACAATCCTGTGGGGGATGGGAAGAGCAGGAGAGGGGAAGGAGGTAGGAGGGGATAAGACAGGTACAGAGATTCCTTTACCTCAAGGCAGGGTGTAACTAGAGGGGTCTTCAAACATGCTTTGTGAACTGGAGATTGAGTCCACTTTGAATAAGCCTTGAGGAAAGAAAGGGAGGAATAAGGAAAGGCTACCCATAGAAGGTGGAAGTTGAACTGGTCCTTGAAGAATGAGTAGGCACAATGTTGCAAAGCTGTGAAGTGTATCAGGGATGAATGAATACTCCAGACTGACTGGAAAGTAGGTGACTTAAGGGAGCTGGCAGAGATAAGATTGAAAAACTGCTCTGAGAGAACTTTGTTTGAGTAGAGTTTGGACTTAAGTTGATAGGAAATGGGGAAGCCTTGAAAAATCACTAAGCAGAGGAGTGATATGCAGTCAAATAAACCATTGTTTTCCTATGTGGCACTTTTATTAGAAATAAACAAATGATAAACATGCTAGCTGATGTGGAGCTCTTATTCATATAAAGAATGACGAAAGTTGTATCACATTAGTCATGCGATAAATAATATTTCCTACACTGTCTACATATTTGTCTCTTTATATATAACTGTTGTTTGTATCAATGGCATAAGGGCTGTAAAGTACTACTTAGGGAATCATCAAAAGGAGACATGTGCACCAACATGGATGAACCACAAAAGAATTGTGCTAAGTGAAAGAAACCGATTCAAGAGATTGCATACTATATGAATACATTTATATGACATTCTGAAAGGGGCAAGACTATGCAGGTATAGAATAGATCAGTGGTCACCAGAAGTGAGGGGTGGGGAGAGTGTATGACTACGAGAGGTCAACATGAGGAACTTCTTTGGGGTGTTGGAGTGGTTCTGCATCCTGTGTGTGGTGGTAGCTATAAGAATCTATGCTCATATTAGAGTGCATAGAAATGAACATCAAAAATCGTACTGTGTGTAAATTTAAAACATAAATGAATAAGAAAAAGAAGTTTCAACTATGTTTAGATAGTTCTCTAAAAATATTTTTTTGTTATCCATTTTTTCAAAAGTTGGCAATTTCTTTGTGGTTTATATGACTAGTCTATATAGATATATTTAATTAATATATAATTAATAATATAGTAATCTATAATTAATTCATACAGTCATATATACATAATATACCAATAATTAATTTATATATAGTAATATTTTATGCAAATGACTCATACATAGTAATATATAATTAATTATATATTCATGCACAGTAATATAATTAATATAGTCATATATAATTATTTATGTATTAATACATATTTAAATAATCAGAATAATTAACTAAATATGGCGATAAGAAAAAACTTGCTATATTTTCTGAAATATTCAAGAACTTTATGAGAGGTCTCACTGGCCCTGTTGTAGTAAGTAGATGACACTCGTGAATAGCATGTTAATTGTTTTTATAATGACATCTCTTGAACTCTTTTATATTTTAAGAATTTTGTTTATACTTTCTTCTTCCAATCTTGCTTGTGTTAGAAATTTGCTTAATAAACTTTTTGATTATAGTCAGATTAAATGTAAACCTTAGATCAGATTGGATCTCACAGATTTTGATTCAGTGGTATTCAAATAAATGAGGTTTGTTTTTGAAATCTGGTTGCTATAAACACTTTTCTATCAGTAGAGAATCTCAACGATAGCTGACTGTGTTTTCAAAGTATAACTATAATAGCATATAATCCAAATCAGAGTTTCAAATCACATTATCAATGTGCTGAGGGAGGAAAGTAAAGGGCTTTCTTGTTTGTTATAGCTCAGGATAAAAAGAGAGACTGCCCTATCATAGATTAGAAATTTGAAAATGATTTCATTCTGTTTCCTTTGAAGCTTCTTTCCAGCTACTCTAACTCACTATGTGTTTTTGACTAAAAAAGTGGTTGATGATTCTTTTAAAATAACACAATCCCTTTTAACTTAAACCTGTGTTTAACTCTGTAGAATAATAGATTCCAGGATGTCAGTGTTGTGTTCCTCAATTCCACTGTGATTACAGTTTGCATGTTAACAGGGGGTGCGCTCCCAGGGGTGGGGGAGCCCCAACCAAATCTAATGTCTCCCTGAGAGGCAAAGGGCTGCAGCCACAAACCACATAAAGTCAGTGGCTTGAATGGACTGAACAATTTGGACGTCCACTGGTGTTTTTGTTTTTTGTTTAATGAATGGCTATCACTGATTATAAAGGGCAATTTTATGTTGCCAGAGCTATTTTAAAGTAGTAAAATTAGGTTGTCGAGATTTCAAGGTCCTTAAAATGTTCCAGGGCCCTGCCTTCATCAGACATAATTTGAACATCTTCATTAGTAAGCTTTATTTCTACCACAGAAATAGTTCTTATTTCTGCACCCTTGTAGTTAGATATAACCCTGCCTGAGCTTTCACTGTATTCTGACTTCCCCCATTCTCCTTCATATACACAGCTGCAGAACTCATTGATGAAGCAGGGATATTTAAAATTCTCGAATGGATTCTTATTGTTCTTTGATTAAAATCCAAAATCTTCAACAAGACTCAAAAGGCTGGAACAAACTGACCCTTGCTTACTCTTGCAGCTGCATTCTTCCTGCTTTAGTCCTTTCCTTTAGTATCTCCTTTCTTAGAGCCTTGGCATAAGTTCTCGCCACCTGGAATGCTCCTTCTAGAATGTCATTCCTCACTCAGTCTTCAGATCCCTGTTTGAGCATCCTTTCCCGTAGGAGACCTCTCTGAGCCCTCAGACTGAGTCAGATCCCCTTGGCATTAATATCTTTTATTTCTCCTTTGTAGCACCTGTCAAAATTATAATCAAGCAATTACTTATGAAATTATGTGTTGACTGTCTTCTCTGATAGAATGAGCTCCATGTTTCTAAGGAATATTTCTGATTTGTGCAGATGTTTCTTCAGACCCCAGCTAAATGTCTTGATTGTAACTTTTGTGCAATGAAATATTTGTTGAATAAATACATGGAAAACCAAGGCACACCATAATCTTAAGTATAATTAATTTTTTTTAGTTTGACTATTAAATGATTCAAATGGTAAAGTGAGAAGGAGCACTGTTGATTCTAGCCTGTGTATCCATGGGTCCCATTCTCAGAAACACGGACTTCATACATTTAGAACAGTGGCCAGAAGTCTGCACGTGTAATGAGCATCCTGGGAGATTCTGTTGCAGGTGTTTGAGGACTGCTCTTTTAGAAGCACTACTATGAGATGATGGTTTTCACATAAAACCTTCCCTACGTTATATTAGCAACTGCATTCATGGAAGCAGTTTGGATATGGTGACCAAATTCAATATAGCTATAAGGTTGGAAACAGATTTACAATCTTAAAGAAAATTTGGAAATAAACCCCTTATAACTGAGTAGTCACTAAAATGTGGAAATAGTTGAAAAAGTTAATTATAAAATTGGGCTTTAACATTTATCTAAATAGTAAATAAGTCTGTGGTTTCCGGCACCCACTGGGGGTCTTAGAACACATTTCTTGCAGATAAGAGGGGACTACTGTATTGATTGTTGGTAGGAGGGCAAAATGATACAATCCTTATGGGAGCAATTTGGAAACACCTATGAAGATTAAAATGCATGTGCTTTTTTCACCCAGAAATTCTATTTATGTTAATTTATCCTGTAAATATTCTTGAGTACAAATAAAAAATGTGCATAAAAAATAGATAAATAAATAGTAAACAAACCAAAAAACTTAATGCTCTTCAAATTAGTAGACCAATGAGTGTTGCTGTATATGCTAGAATATATAAACCAGTTACGATGGCAAAAGACTAATTTTTTGAAATTATGACTTTACAGAAAACCTGACTTCACGCCTCCCTCCCACCAGCACGGGCAGTAGTGCTACACATATTTCTGCTCGGGAACTCTACTGTCCCTTCTGAGACATATGTCAGTGTGTGTTTTAGGCAGGGTGGGGTCAGTTTTATACATCTTCCAGGATGACCACCCAATTTCACCTAATTTCGCACCAGGTGATAGTCATTCTGAGTCAAAAGATTATGTTTTCCCCCTTATTTAAATTTATTCAACTTGAGGAAAAATTCAAAGCAAATTGTATCTTCTGGGCTTTTGCTTTAATGGGACAATGTGAGGGGAAGAATGTGAAGAGTATGACTTAAGAGAATGAGCTACTTTTGACTAGTCTGTTTCTTTATTATATTTTTTGTTAGAGGTGACATAAATGCACTCTATCATGTCTTTTTGAGAACCTTTTCCATTGTAACTATCTGGAAAATTACCACTATTTAAATTAAGCATCCTGAAAGAGATCAATTTATTCTCTCTAAGCTATATTCTGTGTAGCAATTATTGCTTGAGAGATTTCATGCGAGCTCCCAGATTTGTCAGTGCTCAGTACTAAAAATTCTATTCTAGGACTCAGCATCCAATTTATATCACATAGCCTGCTGGTTGCAGGTTGAGTTAAAATCTAACAGAAGAATAAAAATGACATAACAGGCCATGTTTGAATTGTCACTGTGACTATCTTTGTTCTAGAATACATTTGTATTTAGTTTTGGATTCTGAGATAACACATTTGTTTAAAAAAACATCACTTCTTGGACTTCTGTATCAATGTCCCTTTAAAATTAACGTGTGTGTGTGGGGGCGGGGGTAGTGAAGATAGCTTTATATTTCATTGAGTCTTTTCAATACCATCATCTCTTTCATTTATTGGAGGCCTACCTTTGAAGTGAAGGTGTCATTGAATGTGATCAATCATTATTCTGAGTTAAAGTGTCCAGGTATCAATATATCTACATTGATCCTTCAGTTAGCAGCGGTTTTCAATATTATTGACAGTGTTAAAAGTCATTGGAGGGATAATCTGGCAGGACCTGGCATTTAACCAGAAAAGATACAATACTGAGAAGATAAATTTCGCATGTACTCTGACACTCAAACTTACCTGTTTACTCTTCAGAGGCATGGCAAACCCATTGGAATCCTTTAGGTCCTTCTCATTTGATAGAGAGATCAAAGCTTGGGAAATGGTTGTGGTGATGGAATAAGCATAATTATCTTATGCTACTGTAACTATATCTGGCATATGTGTGGGCCTTTCACCAGGTGGAATCTATTTCCTAAACTCTTTTGTTCTGAGAATAAAAGACGGCAAGCTTGCTTGAATCAGTGTTGTCAACAGGGAGCTATCCAGGGTGCTGGACAATTCTATCAGTACTTGCTGACCATGTAGATCTGACTGCCGTTGTTTTGCTGCTCTGCTTGCCTTGACACTTGCCATTTTGTTAAAAAGGAGTCAACGCCTACCAGTTGCCTGAACCAAATTCTGTCCTGCTAGTCTGACCTCTGCCTGACCAGGCCTTGTCTAACCTTTGCCTCACCTGACTTGTGCCTGTTGTAGCTGTGACAATGTCTGCTGTGACAATTGCTCTAGTAATACTCTAGATCGATGGTTTCTAAACCTGGATCTACATCAGTCATTTATATCAAGATGAGAATCTCTGGGAGTGAGTGTAGGAATTTGAGGTTTACTGTCTTGGATTAATTTCTTGGTTCCTTTCAGAGTTGGGTCTAATTCCTCTTGCTTTTCTCTTTCACTCAGTGGAAAGCAAATTGTAGATCTAAATGTTTTCGAGGAATGATTGTAGAAAAGTGTATTCAAAAATCCATATGCAATGAAAAATAATATGGAGATTCCTCAAAATATTAAAAATAAAACTACCACATGATTCAGTAATCCTGCCCCCGGTATTTATCCAAAATACTTGAAAGCAGGATTTTGAAAAGATATTAGCATTTCCTCTGTTCATTGCAGTGCTATTCACAATAGTCAAGATATAAGAACAATCTAAATGTCTATCAAAGGATGAATGAATAAAGAAAATGTGGTATGTACATAGAATTGAATATTATTCAGCCTTAGAAAAGAAGGAATTTTGACATGCTACATAGTGGATGGAACTTAAAAGGGACGTCATGCTAACTGAAATAAGCCAGTTACAAAAAGACAAATGCTATATGATTCCACTTCTATAAGGTATCTAATGTAGTCTAACTTAAAGAAACAGAAAGTAGAGTGGGGGTTGCCAGGGGGTAGAGGTAGGGGGAAATAGGGAGTTGTTTTTAATGTGAATAGAGTTTCAGTTTTGCAACATGAAAAAGTTCTAGAGATCTGTTCCACAACAATGTGAATATATTTAACACTACTGAACACTTAAAAATGGTTAAGATAATAAATTTTATTTTATATGATTGTTTTTTACTACAATAAAAAAAATTTAAACCCCATACCCTGAGACATATTATATCTGGGGCAATTTAGTTCAAGGTATAAATGAGTAAATTGATTGATAAACAAATCCACATATTTACTAGGCTCTAATTACCTTAGATATCATAGGAATGCCACACTATTTCTCCCTCTTGTCACGAGAATTTTAATACTTCTGCTCACAGTATCTGTTTTTGAGTGTGGCTGCTTTATAGGAAAGAATGTTCTAGAAATGTTTTTTTATCTATATCTTGTATCAGACCTTAGGGAATACTAGCACTCTCATTTCTCTGGGTCACAACACTTTAAATTAAATTGGTTTAAATTCATTGATATTATTTGATTTTGTTTAAAACATATTTAATTCCAGCCTAAGTTTTGGAAAACTACAGAGTTGAAAGAGCTTTTAGCAACAGAAAGTAAAGTTTACTGGGTCATTATTAACCACTAGTGTTTAACATGTAAGCAAATGTAATGTGAAAAACTATTTTAGCAAACAACAACTTCTCACGAAATTGATCTAACTTTCACTTTGGAATGTCTAGGGAAGTCCACGTATTCTTGACTAAGTCTGACCTCTTCCCCACTAAGCCTACCTTAAAACTCATATGAACCTTTGATTTAGTTTTACAACTCTACTCTTCAGAGCTATTGAATAAATAACTCCTGGGGATATAGCTTGTAAGAAGCCATTTCGAAAATGAAAAGAAAATCAAGCTCTCTGACTATCTATGCCAAAGTACTTGTGACAATGTTAGGTTTCTGTTCAAGTACAAGCAGAAATTGCTGGTCGTGGAGGTACTAACTTGGAGGAATACTCACATTCTAAACTCAGGTGGACTATGGCCATGCCACCCTGAACACGCCTGATCTCATCTGATCTCGGAAGCTAAGCAGGGTCAGGCCTGGTTAGTACTTGGATGGGAGACCACCTAGGAAGACCAGGTGCTGTAGGCATAAAAAAAAAAAAACAAAAAAAAGTCAAAAACTCAGGTGGAGTGCAATTGGTGGCCACTGGCTGTCACATCAAGACAAGGCACATCCAATTTCCTATCAACATAGGTTACCTCCAAAATTTCTCAGAGCCATGTGCATTCTTGCTAAAGCCAGTTGACTCCAAGTACTCTTTACTTTAGGCCCATTAAAACTTTGCAATCTGATTCCAGAGTTGTGATTCCTTCTCGCCTTTCCTCATTTCCAAGCTCAACTAGGTCCTCCAACTGCTTGGCACATACCTATGGATGTCTGGACACCTGTTTCTGTCCAGGAAAACTGAGGACTGCCTAACTTGCCATTCTCTGAGGGAAGTTGCACTGACCTGAGTTAAAATTTTCTCACTAAATATACTTACAGACATAACTTGGAAATTCTAAATAATAGAATCTGAGATAACTCTGGGAGAAATTTTATTTCTATCTCAATCTTAGATGTCAGCATCACAAAATATTTTATCATTAGCCAGTTATGACTCCATCTCCACCTCTATTAAGATATATGTTTAAGGGATTAAAAGTGATTATTTTCTATCCACATCAATTCTTTTTCTATGTCTGTCCTAGACTGATGAGATTATAAAAGAATGAGATGAAGTGGGACTTTAAACTTTACTTGTGTTTTTTTTTGTTATCCAAGTATTTTTTGTAAACCGTGGGTATCTTAAAGACAGTGATTTTATCTCTCGTATCGATTGAGTATTGATAATCTAAAATTTGCTTCACATTGGGGCAAACCTAGCTGTGTCATCCTTCTAGCTCATGATTTGACAAAGACTGTTAAACAGTTGAAATCCACTTGACCAGAATGGTAGACTATATGCAAAGTATAATTTGTAAGAGATTCCCAGAGTCTTAGTAAAGTTTCTTTTACCTCCACAAACTTGAGAATAGCTCTACAAATATTTATTATTTTCCAAAAGAATATATTCCCTCATAAAAAGAATAAGGCTCTTATGAAAAATACTTAAAATATTAAGTATAAAGTAGTACAGAAAAATGTCATATTTTCTTATAATAATAGGTGCTATTCAGTAGTGCTTTCTTTATGCCAAGTACTATGTTAAGTGCTTTGAAAACATACTTTTTTAATATTTAAAATAATCCTGAGAATTAGTATTATTATCTGTTTTACAAATGAAGAAATGGAGGCTTAGAGGCTGTGTGAGTGGTAGAATAGAGATTTAAACCTATGTTGGTTTGACTCCAAAATCCAAATTCTTAATTATGAAGCTGCTTTTTCCATTTACTACTACATTGTGAGCATTTTCCCATATCCTGAAATATTTCTATTAAAATGTGACTAATGACTGCTTGCTATTCTACCATATGATAATTTACTTAATCAGCATTGCTCTGCTGAACATTTGTTTCCATTGTTGTTTATATTACAAATGATGATATTATGAATGACCACGGTTATACATTTTTATCTTTTTTGCTGATTATTTGCTCAGCATAAGTTTCTAGAAGTGTACTAACTGGAACAATGAATATTAATGTCAATATGGCTCTAGTTGATACTGACTTCTCTCACAAATGGTATCGATTTATATGAAAATTTCACCATAACCTTGACTACACTAAAGGTTGTTATAAATTTCTGGCAAATTTTAAAATGAAAAAAATCACATTTTTATTTCAATTTTCTTTGATTATTAAGAAGGTTCAGTTCTTTTGATAGAAGCTTTTGGGTAAAGCCAGGTTCTGCCCCTATATAAGGCTGACATGGTTCTCATTCTTGGCTTTCCTTCTTTCCAGGGTTCTGCAGAACTCTTCCCGTATTCATGCAGTAGTTCACTGGGCTTCCTTCACAGTCTGACCTCAGGTGGCTCTCTTTTACCCTCTTCCCATAGCCCTGCTCTGCTTTTCATTGACATCAACCATTGTAAGATTGTCCCATGGTGTATTGAAATTCCTTCCTTCGGCCAACAGATTTTTACAGCATACTGATTATGTGTGAACTGTTCTAGGCTCTAGGAAAAGAGCAGCAAACAAAACAACAAATATACCTGCTTCATGGAGCTTACATTCTAGTGGAGAGAGGGAAAGCAATTATAAAAATTAACATGTACTATGCTAGATGGTGCTATGGAGAAACATAAGGCAGTAAAGGGTGATAGGAGGTTAAAGTGGAGGGTTTACAGTGTCAAATACAACAATCAGGGAATTCTCAGCAGCGAAGAAAATGTTTAAATAAAAACTTGAGAGAAGAAGTCTAAATTCTGGAGGAAAGACTTTCCAGGATTAGGGAACAGAAAGACAAAGGCCTTGAGGTAAAAATGTGCTGGTGTATTAAAGGAACAGGAAGTAAGACAGCATTTGCACATGAAAATCAGGTTTTGGGAAGATTTGTCTGGTTGTGGGGTTCAGGACAGATTAGAAAAGAAGGAAGGCAAAAATTGCTAGTGGTCACTAATATCTGCTCTCCTTTTATTCCCGAGCACACTGATAAATGTTATTTCCCTGCCTCAGATGAAGTTAGGTATAGCCATGTGGCTGAGTTCAGGCCAATTGAATGCAAATGATATGACTTACTTTCAGGTCTGGCCCACAAAGGCCATCATGTACACTCTCTCTCTTTCTCTCTCTCTTCCTTTCAGCAGCAACTCTGGAGAAAGTGTATTGACAATAGGCAGAGCTACAAGATAAAGGGACCCTGGATCCCTGACATCCCATGTAGAAGGCCTTCTGTAGAGTACCCTCCTGAGACAGTATGATTGCAAAATAAACTTCTGTTGTGTTAGCCTATGAGAATTTTTTTTTTTAAACAGTGTTTAGCCTACTCTATCTAATACAGGAAGAAACCACAGGCAAGATTATTATTAGAAGACTGTTAGGGATAATAATCTATTTTCCCTTTATAAACTCACTTAAGACATAAAGGATATAGTAAGATAAAATCATTTTTAAATAAGTAAAAAATACTAGAGAAAAAATTATGGTAGCAAAGTAAAATTGAGTAGATACAGTATTCGTAAGATTAGGTAATAGGGGCAGGAGAGAGTGGTGACAGGAGGAATGGAGTAGAAAAAAATGAGTGAATTCATGGGTATTCATAAGAAAGAATGGGAGAAATGGTAGCAGCCAAATATAAAAGTCAAAAATGATGCCAATGTTCTATGAAAGAATGGTGGTACCAGCAGTTTTAGCGCGGTATATGCAGTGAAATAGATGTTTATAGCATATACCCCACTAATACTGCTTCAGCAGAGCTATTTAAGTTTTCTTTTTGGTTCAATCCTATAGACACTATTTAAAATCTTCAAATAATATCATGCTGTCTCTGACTTAACTCTCTCTTGGAAGCATTCTTTTCTGTTTTGTTGGTTAATTTCCCACCTTCCCAGCGTCCTTTAAAGATTCTTCTTTCTTTGACCCTCATTTAACTGTGGGTGTTTTCCCAGATTTGGACTTCAGTCAGTTTTTTTATTACTCCATACAAGGGATTGGAAATTTTTTTCTATAAAGGGTCAGATGGTAAATATTTTAGGCTTTGTGAGCCATAGGGTGTCTTTTGCAACAACAGAACTTCGCTATTATGTGAAAGCAGCCATACACACTATGTGAAAAAATGAGCATGGATGTGTTCCTGCAAAACTTCATTCATAAAATAGGCAGTGGGGCCAGACTTGATCTGAAGGTCCAAGTTTTATGACCCCAGACTTACACTGTTCTTTTGGTAAGACATCCATTCCCATCAACTACCATCCATGGGATGATGGCTCCTAAATTATACTTCCCCTAGCACAGTGTTATCTCCTAAACTCTACAATCCTATGTACCACTTCTTACTAGACACCTGAATCTGGAAACCCTTGTTTTTAGTTTGGAACATATATCTGTCTCCTTCACAACCCGCAATAAAATGATATATATCATTTTTCCTGAATTCAGAATCAAAACGAATCACTCTCCCATCTGTTAGCCCAAATAGGGACTTGTGAGTTATCCATCATTTCTTCTCAATCTAATTCAACAACCTCCTCTTTGAACTCACCACTACTCTCACTCTTGCTCCCTTTCAACCTAATTCCAAGCTGCTAGATTTATCTTTCTAACATATAATATGATCAAGTCCCTCCCCTGTTAAAGATCTCTAACGAAACCTCAAAATAAAATCCAAACTCCTTAGCATAGCAAGAAAGGCCCTTCACAATCCAACCTCTGCCTACTTTTGTAGCCTCATTTCAAGTTGTCATTCTGTAGCCTATGCCATAGCCACAGTAAAATACTGGCAGATCTCAGACCTCTCATTAGACTGACTGTAGACTCCTCCAAGACCGGTATTGTGTGTCTAGCACATAGTAGGTCTTTAATAATTATTAGTATAGTAAATGAAAAAATGAATTCATGCATGCAAGTCATACTAAGATAGGTACATCTCTGCCCTGACCTCAGGTGGTTTATAATGCAGTGGTGAAGTGAATGACAGTGTCAAGGAGATAATTTCTAGCCTATTACTGTCATATTTCTTTTAAAATTCCCAAAGTATGTTGAATGCACATTCTGTTTCCTCTTGATTACAACACACCTTCCAAGAAAATGCTATAGCTATTATAAATCTGATTTATTTTACTGCACTCAAACGACATCATGCTTTTTCACGTTTGCATCCAAATATGGAGAAAGAGGTGGAAAGTGCTAGCATCTGGCCAGGAAATTTGGCCACAAAATGTAAATACAGAGACAAAAGACAAAGACATTTATTTGATGGATGATAAGGTGACTGACTTGAAGAGAGAAAACTAAGAGAAATAAACTTTCAGCTGAGTCATAATTTTCCTCAACTTATTTCTTAAATAACTCCATGGCTTTATAGAATTATATTAAAAATATGAAATGGTGAAAACACTGAGGCATCATAATTATAATTAGATTAGAAGATGTCTATTATTATATCAAGATGTAGAAGAAATGGCTTTAATGTCAAATGACAAATGGTGTGTTCCGTGGCTTTCAGATATGAAGCACATCTTATAAATCAGAAATTAACAGGAAGTTTCTTGAGGAAGTTAGTAAACTTAATAAAACCTGAGGATCTTGGGGCTGATTCTCTCACCTCTTCCCAACACAAACTCCTTATCATGCCTATGAGGCCTCACATTAGCTGGCACTTGCCTACCTCTCTGCCGACACCTCCTCCCTCTCTCCTGCTCTGGTTCACCACATTCCTGCCACATGGGTTACACGAATCCATCTCCAGCCTCAAGGTGTTTGCATTTTCAGTTTTTCCTCTCTATGTCTTCCCGTGCTTGACTCCTTCTTATTATTTAGGTCTTAGCTCAAATGCCACCCTCTCAGAAAGACCTTTCCTGACCAACCTAAGTAATTTCAATCACATCATCATTTTTTGCTTTTTTTGAGATACTCATCACTAATTGAATTATTGTGTTAATTGCTTTCTAGCTCAGTGCCTAACAACCCCACTGAAATGTAAGCTCTAGAGGATAAGGTCCTTGTTATTCACCCTTTTACCCAGTATCTGGCTCATGGTAGGCTCTATTAAAACTATTTGTTCAATGAATGAATAAATAAATGAATGATCTGCTCATCTATGCATGTCCTTTGCACCAGGGCCTGGCTTTTCATGCAAATAGACAGAATGACACATTATGTCATCTGTACCTCCACTGGCGGAGCAGTTTGGCAGAGTGGAGAAGGCAGGCGCTCTGGAGTTTGACAGACCTCAGCTCTGACACTTGGCTCTGTAAGATGGTGACCTTGGACAAGTTCTCTACCATTTCTGACCTCAATTTTCTGATCTATAAAACAGTAATAATTATAGCTACAGCTAGAATTTTTCAGTAACATTTATAGAATTCAAGTGTAGCTGATATCAGTAGAAGTTGTATCTGTAACTTATGAATAGCATATCATTACAGCAAAGAATATACACATGTACATGCATACTGTTGCATGGAAGAATGACTAATTCCTCAATTCCTGAAGAGAGAATTTGCTATCATGAAACAAATAAGTCCTCAATAGCCTTCTTTAATTTTTGTTAATTGGTATTAATAAGGTAAATGTACAGAACCCACATAAAAAAAAAAAAAAAGCAAAACTACCTCTTCCTAGAGTTTCAACCTTGTGGGATAACAATCATAAAGTTTGCCATTCAAGAAGTCCCTGGATTTTCTGATTAACAAATAGGTCAAGGAGAAAGGTGTTGAGGGACTCCTTTCAAGTACTTTTTAGTCTCTCAAATGTCAATCAATAAATGGAATCCTTCAAATGAAGGTCGTTTCTGCTTAGAAGCCTGTTGTGTGTATATATCTTTCTCTCTCTTTTCTCCCAGAAGAGCTAATGAAATGTGTTTCTCCAGTAGCAGCTTTCAAGGAAAGCCTGTTAATGACTTTTAAGATCAGTTTATTCTGCTCCAGATTTTGAGGTTATTTTTTGGCATTTGATAGGTAAAGTGATTCACAAAATGAGAATTTTAACTCGAAAGGGATCTTGACATCATTTAGTTCAAACTTCCTTTTGCCTTTTTCTTAGATACAAAAATTTACTGTTAATTTTTAATACCATTTTCAAGTCTTTGAAAAAAACTCTGCTTTTCATAATTAAATGCCCTGACCACCAATATTCTAGGCTGTGAATTCCCTGAGGTCAGGGACTGCATTATCTATTTTATATACCCAGAACCTTGCATGGCACCCACAATAAATGCTTGAAGAATAAATCATTCCTAATATAGTAACTTCAGTAATTAGAGAAGCTGGTCAACATTTGTTTAGAACAAAATAAAGAGATAAAGGCATGGATAATTTTAAATAACAGGAAATTAAAAATGATTTTTATCAGGTTTAGGAAATTAATAAGAGGCTTCCAAAATAAGGATATAGTTTTTCACAGCATTTTGTGTTTCCCACATTACGTTACTAACCGAATGTTTCTGTTGCTAACTCACGCTTAATTGTGTGGTAGGAATATAAAACCCTGAATTTCCCCAGATAATACACAAGGCAGAAAATCAATTTTACAACAAACAAGATTTGAATGAAAAGAGAAATCAGAGTGTAAATAATTATTGCCATATAACTAATTTCATCTTTCGAAATAACTGGGTTTGGAAGGTATTGTTATATCTCCATACTCTATACCTGCAGAACTCCATTATATGGCACCATTTTTTTTGTATAATATGGTTATATACCACCATATTATTCATGATGAAACTAATGGCACACAGCTGCTAATTAGCAAAGCCAGGACTCAAAACTAAATCTGACTCTCTCCACTATACTTCACCAGTTCTGCCAAGTCAAAGAGTTGAAAGGGATTTGAAGATGACTTCATCGTGTGCCTTCATGTTGCTGATGAGGACCCGCAGGCCAGGGAGAGTGTAACACATCTCTCAGTCACACACACCTGGTTAGTGGCAGAGCTGGAGCCAGAGTGGGCAGACTCCTGACCATGAAACATTAATATCTCGTGAAATTGAATGGCTCTAAGTCTAAGGAAATGGGACTGCAGAGCCCAGAAACAATGTGGGAAAATACTCCACACTTTATTTACTAAAGTCTTAGTGGCAGAGGGGTTGAGGACAGATTTGTGTTTTAGAAATACCTCCCTAGCACGGTGTAAAGAATGAGTTTGAGAGGAGCAGATAGCTGAAAAATGACAAGGGCATGTCCTAAGATGGTGACATGGGGCAAAGGTAAAAGGGATGGACTAATGAGACATTTTTAAGTTTAGTAGTTCCTTTTATCTGAGGGGGATATGTTCCAAGAGCCCCAGTGGTTGCCTGAAACCTCGGGTAATGCCGACACTATATATACTATGTTTTTTTTCTATAGGTGCATACCTATGATAAAGTTAAATTTATAAATTAGTCACAGTAAGAGAGTAATGACAACAAATAATAGAACACTCGCAACAATGTACTATAATGAAAGTTATGTGAATGTGGTCTCTCAAAATATCTTATTGTACTGTACTCACCCTTCTTGTGATGATGTGAGATGATACAATGTCTATTCGATGAGATGAAGTGAGGTGAATGACGTAAGCATCGTGAGATAGCATTAGGGCACTCTAAGAGTGACTCGAACACAAGCACTGAGGTATCATACCGTGACAGCCAGGAGGCTACTAAGTGACTGGTGATGGCGAAGTGGCGGGGGTGAGGGCTGCGAAGGGGCACGTATGCAGCGTGGAGACGCCAAAGGGATGAGTCACGTACAGAGCGGGAAGGAGCGGAACTCGTGGAACTCGCGAGATTTCATCGCGCTACTCGGAATGACGCACAATTTAAACTTTGTGAATTGTTTATTTCTGGAATTTCTACTTAATATTTTTGGGCTGTAGTTGATGTGGGGTAACTGAAAATGCAGAAAGCGAAACCACAGGTAAGCGGGCGGTGGGGGGGGCGGGATACTGCTGAAGTTGGCATCACCGGCCTATTACAAATTAACAAACTAAACAAACAAAAACTGAGGCAAAGATAAGTTTAACTTTCCTGAGAAACACTGTGAGTAAAGCCAAGTCTGAACCAGGATAGACTGGCTTTAGAATTTTTAGATTCTGAAATACTGTGTTATGTACCTCCCAGGAAATCTTTGACAATGTGGGGTAGAACACTAGAAAGGTGCCGTGATAATTTGGTTAATGTCCTAGGATCCAGCTACAAATCTTGGAGCTAGCTAGAGGGGCGCCATGTTCACAGATGTGACAGCAAGTGAGAAAGACATCAGCCTTGAGGATGACTCTACAGTTCATTTGAGGAGAGGTAAAGAGCCACTTCTAATTCTTTTACTAGTATTGAGTCGTTTAAAAAGTCTATGGCCATGGTGGGGCAACAAAACTTCACCAAAACTATTTATATTTTTGTTCTTAGTTTACAAAATGCAGTTTATAACATGCAAAATTTAACTGACTTTGCTAACTTAGCTGTAAAAATTTTAAATGTGATCATTTTATCATTTTTATGTTGTATTTTGCATGTAGAAAGTAATTTTCTAGTTTAAAAAATATATATTTTATCTGTCATTTAAAATATTTTGGCACTTTTTCCCCTCTGTTGTTAAAATCCACTTTTCGAGATTGCTCTTGAACAAAGGTAATTCATGTCTTTTAATATCATTTGGAATAATCAGTATCCCAGATATTAAGTAATATTCTTAAGACTATATAATCACAGGTGTCTTAAATCTGTTTAAGTTATACTGTGATAAAGTGTGCAGACTTGTCGAAATAGTACTCTGCCCCAAAAACGTT
>NW_011888834.1:3612381-3620362 GCF_000151845.1 Pteropus vampyrus | reverse complement strand
GGGGTCTTTGCATGGGCTGCCCTAATTTCTGGTGTGTTCTTGTGTTGTTTTGACTGCCTTCCTGGCCAAGAGAGAGAATGACTGATCTTGAATATATGTGGCTTGTCCAGAGCAAAAGAAGCCAGGCATAAAAGAGCATATACTGTCTGATTTCCTTTATATGGTGTTCAAAAACTAGGTGTAACTAACTTATAATGATACATGTCAGAATATTTGGTTTCTTTAGGAGGTTATCACTGAATGGGGCTCTGAGGAGCCTTCTGGGGTGTTGGAAATATTCTATATTCACCTAGGTATTGGTTACTCAGCTATACACATAAATAAAAATGCAGTGAGGTGTGTATAAAAGTCGTTTATTATATCTCAATTTTAAAAGAAAGCATTTATCTGAACGTAGATGCACACAGAGAACATTCTTAGCATGTTCCTAGTCTGAAGAATTTACTCCTTTAGTCCCTTTATTCCCAGAACCTACTGGGGGTAAGGTCTTGTCAGATTCTGTAATACCTTACTGTTTCCAAGTTTACTATTTATTTATTTAAGATGCTTTCTTGATTCTTCTTAGCTGTTCTGGAGACTCACTAGGTGGAGGGTGATGACACTAGCATGTTTCTGAGTGTTTCTGAGAGTTTACTCCACAACTGTGTCAATCTTCGGTTAGTGAACGAGGTGTCCCATCTCCTAATAGGACAGGTACTCTACCCAGCCTGAGGTCTGTTTCTTTACCAGATATAAATGTTCAATATTGCAAATTTCTACATATATACAATAAATACTGAAACCAGAGGTTGGAAACTTTCTGTAGAGGACCAGATAGTCAATATTTTATACTTCGTTGGCCACATGATCTTACTTCTTATTGAAAGCCACCATACAATATATAAACAAAGGAGTGTGGCTGTGTTCCACAAATCTTTTTACAAAGATTGGCCTGTGAACCAGATCAAGTGGGCCAACTCCTGGTCTAAACTGTGTAATCATCCTGAAAAGTTGAGTTTGCTTCACTTTTTCTTTCTTTTTTTTTCTTTTCCTTTCTTTCTTTTATGATTATTTATTTTTTTGGGGGGGGTGATTTTACAAATAAGGAGAGTGAGACTTGGTGAGCTGCATGAGCTTCCCAGGTTATCCATGGAGTTCTGAGCGATTTCCAACCCGATGAGGTGCTCAGCAAATATTTTCTCATTTGAGTATTTCTGTATAACTTCAAAGCTTCAGACATCTTCCTATTCAAGCTTCTTTATGAGATTATAACCAGGCAATAGGAAATGTATGTATGAATAGAAAATCAGAAATCAAGGTTTAGATTCAAGTCTTTGCAAGCTAGCTGTGTGACTTGAAGCCACTTGTTGGATGAGGCTTCATGGGGGTCTTTTTCCAAGGTATCTAAATTTTAAAAGAGGACACCTAAAGAAGTCAACATTCTAACTCGATTTTCAGTGGAGCCAAATGGTATACAGATAAAGGAAGTAATTCAGAAGAGCATCTTAGATCAAACTATATCCATATCATCATCTTGTTTATTAAGATGCCCAAATGATTGTAGCCACACCAAGTGACTTGAAAGGCCCTGTCAATCACATCCCATGCTTTTGAAGCCAATAACAGGCTAATGAGAGTTTTCAAACCAAGAAATATGATTAGTCATTGTTAAATACTGTCCCATTAAAGGATGAAAATATACCTTTCCTTCCCTTCAGTGCTTCTGAGCTCTATGTAAGAATTAATAACACTCATTTGTTCCATATTTATATAAAAGAACTGACAGGCAGTTGTTTGAGTTGTTGTCTTATTGCCTTTACTTAGACCTTATTACTGAAACCAGGATTCACACCTGGGGGCTGCATGTGGACAATTCATCGTTACTATGTTCATGGGACACCTCTTACCTTTCAAAGTGTATGAAACATAGCACTCAGGAAAAAGGGAGGAGAAAATGATATATATATATATTTTGTATAAGTTATATACTCTTTGCTGCAAAAAAAATATTTTAAAGGGAAAGTACATTATCCTTCACTTTAAAAGAAATGTAAAAAAATAAAAATAAAAGAAATGCAATCATATATTTTTCTCCATGTAGCTTGGCCAGTTTGGGTCACAGTATCACTGAGGACCTCCACGGGGAGGTGAGACACAGGGAAGTAGAGAGGCAGAAGAGTTATGAAAATCCACTTTACTTTCTTCACGATTTCACTTAGGACCTCAAAGCTCTCACTTAGGGCCAGTACTGCAAGACAAATATTCCTTACTTGCATATTCTAAGGGAATCTTGCCAGAAACAAATTCACTATCTTTGTTCTCCTCTAAACTGCTCCCTATCTAAGGAATCCTCCTCATATATAAATCTGATCATGTCAGTCAGCTACTTTAAAATTCTTCAGATGTTCCTCATTACCTAGAGGAAAAGATAGAGACTTCAGCTTGGAGCATAGTCCTTTCATAATCTGTCTCTTCTTGATTTTTAAAAATGTTCTATCTCCACATGTATCTTGAACTGCAGCCATTCTACATGGACTCCAGCTCTAGATGCCCAGCTATTTCTAGGCTCAGTGACTTTGCACGTGTGCCTTCTTAGAATAACTTCTCTGGTTGTCTTCCTAAATAAGCACCCACTCTAACTCAGATATCACCACCTTTGGGAAAGCTTTTTGACCTTCTTAGCCAGAGGCTGGCATTTTCTCTCTATTATGTAAGGATGATTACAAAAGAACAAATTTTCCTCAGCGTCAGCCTTCCTCTCTAGACTTAGTGCCCTAACAAGGTCCATTCACTTTTGTATCCTTAGTGCCTGACATGGTGTTGAATTTAATAAATGTGTGTTAGAAAGAATGAATGAATTTTATATAGAAGATAACTTTAGATTTCTAACATTCTATTTTATAATATTATTGCTATAAATAGTTTTTATTTTTTTTATTTTAAATTTTTTAATTTTTATTTTTGTTGAGGTATAATTGACATATAACACGCTATTAAATAGTTTCAGGTGTACAACAAAAGGATTTGATATTGGTATAATTGTGAAATAATCATCACCATGATAAATCTAGTTAACACTTGTCACCATACATAGTTACAAAATTTTTTTTTGTGGTGAGAACTTTTAAGATCCACTCTCTTAGCAACTTTCAAATATGCAATACAGTATTAACTATAGACACCATGCTGTGTATTACAACCGATGACTTGTTTATTTTGTAACTAGAAGTTTATACATTTTGATCCTCTTTACCCATTTTGTTCACTCCCCAACCCCCACCTCTGGTGACCACCAATCAGTACTTTGTATACAAATAGGAGTTTTTAGAGGGCAGAGACTAAGTATCAATTATATTTGTATTTCTTATGTTAACATAGTGCCTGGTGGTGACACTTAATAAAATGTTTGGTGGATGAATGGAGTAGTGAGTGGTTAAATGGATGATGAAGTATAATGATCCAACACATGCCAGAGCTCAAACTCCATTCATCACTATATATGGCCAAAGAAACCAAGAAAGCTATGGGCAATGCCAAAGACACAGAACTCCTTTCTCTTTAGATGAATGTCTAATGAGATGGCAAAGGAGCTCATAGACATTACTCAAAAGCTGGCCTGGGGATAGCATAGAAAACATGCTCATAAAGCCCTCAGTACATTCATGTATTGATTTAACAGATGTTTATTGGGCCACAATTCCTAATCTGAAAATTTTCAAGGCCAGATGTGTTTTGAAATTCAGATTTTTTTCAGGTTTTAGAATGGCAATGTACCATACAGTGTGTAGCACTATTAATAAAGCACATTAATAATATTTCAGCAAAAAAGTACATTCAACACTATGTTGTGAAATAAACAAAAACTATAAATAGGCTTATGCCAGTTCGGGTCAGCTTTTGACCTCAAATAAATTCAGATCAGATCAGGTTTTGAGGACAACTATGTCATGAGAAACTTTTCATTTTTGTGGTTTTTGGGGTTTTGGAATGGTGGAGAAGGGGCTGTAGAACTGTAATGGTGTTCCTCTGAAGGAAATTTCCTCTGGAAGAAGAAATTTAGAAAAATATCCAATTAATGTACACTCCATCAGTGATGCAAATATGGACAAAAGTCGTGTCAAAGGGTATTACTAAAATCTGATGGGAAAATGAATATGTAAGTACTCTCTATTAAAAGATAAACCTTGATATCACATGTATTATTCTTAACCAATGGCAAAATAGATCTAATAAGTAGGGTAAAGAGTTTTAACTCCAAAACAGCTGTTATTTGCCATCTTTACTATGGGGAAAAACTGGTGAAAGGCAGGACAAAGGGCAGCAGTAAAGGAGCAAAAGGAAGTAGCTAAAATTAGAGGTTGTACTATTCCAGGGTCTGGTAATGACATTTGTACCTGCAAGTGCTTCAGAATTGTTACTCTTTCCTGTTGTTTAACACTGCACATTCTTTATCTGTGCAGGATGCATGTCTTTACACCCAAAACCAAAAAGTAAGTAGGTACAAGGAAAAGCTGCATTGTGTAAAGAGTAAAGAACAATATTCTCTCAATAAAGTTTAAGCCTCATTACCCCTATCCAGATGGTGTATAAAGTTATACCACTAGGTGAAATCCTTATTAAAAGCTGTTTATATATACATGTCTGTATAAAAGTGTATATATATGTGTGTGTGTGTGTGTGTGTGTGTGTGTGTGTGTGTATGCATATGTGTGTGTATGTATATATATATTTATAACCTTTCTCTTAGTTGTTCTGGCTCTCAACTGTCTTTAAACTGTTCACCCCTAGTCTCCAACTTTTGGCTTTTGAGGAAATTAAGATTCTGTAGTCTAGCTAATTTTACAAGGCGCTTCTTCAGACCCTACCAAGATGTCCTGTCAAATGTTTCACATAGAAGAGCTTAAAATACTTGTAAATCTTGTGTGCTCACATGGATCGGGATTCTGTGATAATGCGAATGGGGCAGAATTCATCGAGTCCCAGCCATCTCTCCCTCCCATTTTTCTGCTGTATATTCTCTCTACGTGCTTACCCCATCCTGCGGGCCTGCCCTGGTGTGCTCACTCCATCATGACGGCCTCAGGCTCTTTCTGCATTTACTCTCTGCTTTGATCAGTAACGGCTCACTAACACAGAGATTTTTAGGGTTGGCCTGGAGAATATCTTGGAAATTTTACAGAAACAGTATTTTCCTCCTTGTACTATACACACAGAATTGTCAGTCTTTCTTCTGAGATAAGACCAGACATGGCTGATTGTCCTTGTTTATGTTTACAAGGAGTTAACCATGACAAGGAGAAGAGAAGAAACTCCCCACCACTCTTACATTGAGAAGGGGCACAGGGAAGACAGATGCTGCCATCTTTGTCTAAATAGACAGACAGGAACATACAGTATACAAATTATTTTCCCTTTAGGCTTTTACCTCCTCTTATTATGGTGGTACCAAGACATTTTATGAGGAAACAAAGCATCACTTGTGTTCATAGTGTTTGTAGTGCCAGAGGGTGTGCACAGAAAGAGAATCTTTAGAGTTTAAGCATTAACTTCAATTAAGAGATGAAGGGTTTTGCCCTCATATAAAGGTATTTCGAGGATTAAAGTAGGTGGGAGATTGACTTCCACAGGGCTGGGTGCTCTTGATAGAACTAATGGTATTCTTTATGTGTGAGGCTGGCTCCTGAGGAGAGCATATCTCTGGGTTCCCAGCAAAAGCCAGTGGTAGGAAGTATCATTGCATTGGAAACAAGCTCATACTCAAATTCTTTCATAGATGGCATCTGTTATAATTGAGAATTTATTAAAATCTGAATACTGCAACTCTCAGGCCTCTCATAAGAAGAGACTTTAGAAAAAGGATGTTTGGGAGTAATGGTACAGTAGTCATTTATTGAGCACGTACAAATGCAGGTACTGAGCTGAGCAGCTTACATGGGTTCTTTAATGTCCTCACAACACTCTATGAGATGAGTCCTATAGATTTTCTCCATTTGATAGATGGAGACACTGAGACCTAGAGGAGTGAGGAGCTTGTACAAGGTCACATGGCTGCTATGTGGTGAGCAGGCAGGCAGGCTACAGAGACCCACGCTCAGCCCTCTAGTATCTGTGATGGAAGAGAGTCCTGAACTATAGCCTTTCACCTTACGTATAAGTTGAAGATGGATGGCAGAAGGCAAGAGTGGCGGTGGCTGAAAGAGAAGATAACTTTGGTCTTTCGACACATTGACCTGGGAGAACAGTCTCAGTGTTCTTAGGCTGTGTAAATAAAATATGCTGATCAGTGATAATAAAAATCTAAAATAACCCTGCAGAGTTGAAGGAGAAGCTCAGAAAATGACCCTTTTTTCAGATTTTGTCAAACACTGCAGGCTGAGCTACCTGTTTTTGAGAAAAAATCAAACTTGGGGCTAGGGTGGGGCCTGGAGCCTGTTAAATAAAATCCGCCCTCATTTTCTTTTCACATCTTAACAAGTCTAGGAATGTAAATAGCTGAACAAGAAAAACAAGATCCAGGTCCAAGTGGCAGGGAGGAAGATGCCAGTGAAGGAAGTGAAGCAGAGGTGAGAGCTGAGGCCTTGCCAGGCGGGGGTTTGGGGGACTCTTAACTCTCCTTTTTGATATAGGCAATGATGCCTTTTCCATTTTATGTAACGTGCTCTAATGTTGGAGTTTCAATTGTCTCTTTCAGATAAGCCCTTTAGAAATAGAAATTCTGCTCCAGAGATGGATTGAGGAAATTCTGGGGAAGCAGAGGACTTGCAGAAACTCGGTAGAACTGATTCTATGAAGGCAGCTGGTCAATTTAAGCTGGAGACTTTTCTGTGGCCAGAGAGTGAAAGAAGGTCCCGCTCTGGGGGGAGGAAGGGATGGAAGATGACCAGGAAGGAAATCGGGTTATTGTCCTGATTCTGCTAAAGAAAGAACAGCACAAGAAAACCAGTTCCCTGGTTTCCATTTTTTTTCCAAGTTTTGTACATTTCACAAATGCAGTCTATTCAGGTATTTCTCATACAATTTTCATAATTTATGACTGAAATTCTTTTATTTTTAGTAGGAGTCAATGTGTAGCCGATCGGCACTTACCTGTTAACGTATGTTCTGTCAACATCACTCTGTGACAGACACTAAAGTAAGAGTGAGCAAACATTTCAGTGGCTTGTGACAAAGCTGAAAGGCCACAAACTTTGGCATCAACAACCTTGGCTTGAATCCTGGCTCTACTTGTGTGTCTTCAGTCACTTTCCAAATCTCTCAGAGGCTCATTCTACTCATTTTTTTAAGTGGACATACAATCTACCCTGAGCAATTGTGATGAAGATGAAATGAGATGGATAGAAGTGCCAAGGTGTTCAATAAACTGTAGGTATTGTTATCAGTGAGCAGATCTTGGACAGGAGCAAATTTATGCATGGATTGAAGCTCTCAACTTAGAGCTAGCAAAAGAAACAAGGTATGGATATTTAAAGATCATTTATATTTGAAGTGGAATGTGTTGCACATCTTCCCTCAAGCTTGTTTACCTTGCCAATTACCTGCCACTGTGGCTAACATTGGAATTAGCTGGCCTTTCTCAGCAATCTCTGATAGCTTGTTCGGTACGGGCAGTGGCCCAGAGCCTTCTGAGGGGTTTGGGAATAAATGTGTTGAGGAAATTCAGCTCCAGTGACAGTGGTCTCCTCTACCATCCCAAATTGATTACCTATCAAGGAGAAATCCTTTGGAAACTTTCCCCCTTAGGTGTTCATTGTTTATTTTTAGTCTTTCCTTTACTTCTCATGTGATCTGTAACCTTAGTAGGACCAAAGTAAGTTTTCTCCCCCTGAGTGTTCATAAATTATGATATGATTGTGTCTCTGAGGTTATATAGCATATTGTATCACTCCCATAGGCACCAGAAGGCTCGTTTTCTCAGATTTCACTTAATCTCTTCTATAACAACCAGAAGAAAAACAAAACCATGGCAGAATGTTCTCATTGATCAAGCATCCTTTTAATGTCT
>NW_011888834.1:3601557-3612331 GCF_000151845.1 Pteropus vampyrus | reverse complement strand
TGAGCAGATCTTGGACAGGAGCAAATTTATGCATGGATTGAAGCTCTCAACTTAGAGCTAGCAAAAGAAACAAGGTATGGATATTTAAAGATCATTTATATTTGAAGTGGAATGTGTTGCACATCTTCCCTCAAGCTTGTTTACCTTGCCAATTACCTGCCACTGTGGCTAACATTGGAATTAGCTGGCCTTTCTCAGCAATCTCTGATAGCTTGTTCGGTACGGGCAGTGGCCCAGAGCCTTCTGAGGGGTTTGGGAATAAATGTGTTGAGGAAATTCAGCTCCAGTGACAGTGGTCTCCTCTACCATCCCAAATTGATTACCTATCAAGGAGAAATCCTTTGGAAACTTTCCCCCTTAGGTGTTCATTGTTTATTTTTAGTCTTTCCTTTACTTCTCATGTGATCTGTAACCTTAGTAGGACCAAAGTAAGTTTTCTCCCCCTGAGTGTTCATAAATTATGATATGATTGTGTCTCTGAGGTTATATAGCATATTGTATCACTCCCATAGGCACCAGAAGGCTCGTTTTCTCAGATTTCACTTAATCTCTTCTATAACAACCAGAAGAAAAACAAAACCATGGCAGAATGTTCTCATTGATCAAGCATCCTTTTAATGTCTACCCTTTGGCTTTGTGGCAGTATGACCTCTGACCTCGGCCATGTGGCCCTCGGTGTTTGGATCATCATTATCCTAACTAAAATAACATACTTCTAGTGTTTTAGATATTGAAACTCACCTTGTTTGTTTTCATTTTAATTGGAAGAAGTACTAGCTACATAATGCCATTTAATCTTAATAATCAGCAAGCAGACAAAGCCTGGAACATTGCTTTCATTGCTTGTTGCTTGCCTCTGACCTTGTAATATTGGGGTTGTAAACTCTGCAATACTATAAACCAAGATGCCCAGTAAATCACGGTGATTACCATAGAACAAACTTTCTTCTATCAGTGGATCGTTAAGGAGTTGCACCCCAAATAAATTGGTTTTAAGTTTGTATTAGCCCTTTGAGTCCATGTTGAATAAGTGTTTATACAAAAATGGCAAGCAGAAACTGTTGCATCATCTTAGAAAGCAAACAATTACCTTCTGTGGATGTGAGTAGAAACAGTTACTACCACCACATGTGGTAACATATTTTAAGCTGAAGGGAGCCAGGAGAATTTTTACTGTCATTTGTCTGTGACCAGATACAGGTACCCTTTCTCAAGCATCATTCTAAAGAGAAATTTATTAAGAAAAATGCAAGGCCTTCCATTGGTTGAGTCACCAGTTTAGTGATTTTTGATATTTTGGAATTTTATAAAAATGCTTAATCTGTATTAAATAAATCCTCGCTATGAAGTAGATATTATCTCCATTTTCACAGGTGAAGAAATGGAGATGCAGTGTCAATAATTTGTCCAGCATCACATAGATAATCAATGGCAAGAACAGAATTTGAATTCCGATGGGTTTGACAGTGAAGCCCATGCTATATTTTCTCTGGGACATGTTGCCTGGTGTGAAGTTCAGGGAGCATACTAAATTAATAAAGTATTGTACCCATCATCAAAAGGGTCTATACTCTCCTGAGTGAAATAAGCCATACAAATAGGTTATAAAAAGAAGAAATAAATTTAATTGCATACAAAAATATCAATCAACTGGTTTAAATTATATACTTCACTTGGTAAGCTGTCCTATCTTGCCACACAATATGGTTTGTACTGTAGAGCAGACATCTGGCAAACTACAGCCTACGCCCAATTCTAGCTATGCTCATGTGTTTACATATCATCCATGGCTGTCCTTGTTACAATAGCAGAGGTGATTAATTGCAACAGAGATTATATGGTTTATCAAGCTGGAAATACTTACTATCTGGCCCATTACAGAAAAAATTTACCAATCTCTGCTGTAGAACATAAAAATGAACAAATAGCAGAAATGAACATATAACAAATGAATATACAGCAGAACAAGCCATCTGCTGTAACAAATATATCTTTAGTTTAGTCCTTTACACAAGAAATTAAATGCCTTAATTCTTATGAAAAGTATCTTATTTCCATTACATTTTATTAAAATTATAAATAAATGTATATTTTAATGCTCTGACAAAAACATATAGGTTCTGGATTGGTTTGTTTATTGATTGACTCATTTCTTGCCATTTCAAGTAGCTTTGTTGAAAACTTAAAACCCAAAAACAAAAAAAAACCTTCAGCATACCTCACTCAAAACACATCAGGTTTTGATGAAACTATCAGCCAAATGCAATATGAAGCAAGATATTAATCCTAATAGTTGAAGTTCATATCTATCTATTTTATATATGAGGAAATATTTTAATATTTAATAATTGCATTCTCTTTATAAACAATGTCCTTAGTTACCTGAAAACTTTACATTCTTCAGCCTGGTCATTGTTTTCCAAATTTCATATAATGATTAGCTTGAGTGGAAAAACAGGAAATAATGCAACAGTGTGTTACAGAGGAAGTGGCTCAGGGACCATGGAGTTCTAGTCTTGGAGATGCAGCTCACTGGCTAAACCAGACATTTAATATCTCTGCCCTCATTTCCTGTAACCTGAGTTTGGATACACATAGTTTGTGTGTGTGGGAGTAGGGACTCCAGACTTTATTTCTACCTACCGTTCATCTGAAAAACGAACCTCCCCATATCTTTGGGATTCTTAACAACAGAATTAACCCAGTTGAGTTATTAATCCCAAAATCTATTTAGAGACTGTTCTAATAGCACATTAGTTTCTTCTTGGCTATAAAGCGAGGTGTTCTAGGAGGTTAGCTGGGGTGAACCGACAAAGAGGGAGGCTATGGTGTGTTAAGAACTAAAGTCTCTACTTTGTGAAAGTCTGTTGTTCCCTGTAAGCCTGGTTAGGGAATAGAAATGGGAGGATGGGAGTCTTCAATTTGACCTGCAAAAGTTCGAAATTCTCCCTTCCCAGAAGCATTTGCTCTATTCTGATGACCAACCAGGTCTGGTTTGAATGTCAAAATCATCTAATATGGCCTAATTAAACTTCTACCAGATAAGACCGGTCATCCTGAAGCCCATTGCCTTTCCCTTAGCTGTCTGTTCCACTGAGTCTGGAAACTTAGTTCCCTGGAGTCTGTGAGTACCTAGCTTGAGGAATGCCCACCCGCTTCTAAGTGCTGTGGTCAGTATCCTTTCTCTACAGTGTCAAACTGGGCTCTCAGCTTTCTTTTTTGTGTTGTTTCTTAAAGCCCCGACAGGGTTTCTAGTCCTGACTTTTTCTCAGGCGCAAGGTAAAACTGGCCTCATTTAGCTGGTCCCCATGGAGTCTGGTTGTTTTTCAGTTTTCTCTCAGGACAATTCTTCATAAGGCAGGGAGAGGACTTAGTCTTTTCTCCAAAGGGGATTATTTGGGAGTTGCGAATTTAATATTTTTCAATTCTGACATATCATTTATTTTATTGACTGTTTAAATTATCTGTTGCTGACAGAGATATAAAATTTCTGAGACTGTAGATTTGTTTTTTCTCTCTTTGTAATTCTGTCAATTTTCACTTTGAAAAATTTGAAGCTCTATTTTAGGCTCACACAGGTTTGGGATTGGTTTACCGTCGTGGTGAAATTTTCCTTTTAATAATTGTTATCGATCTTTCCTTTCCTACTGTTTTTTTCCCCAAAAAAGTCTATGTTGTTTAACTCTTGCCTGGTACATCTAGGTTTTTTTTTTTTTTCTCCCTTAGATTTAATTCATTTTATTTTGCTGGTCTAAAAAACATTGTGGTGGCTGCAGCAGAATCGTGAGTGCTCTGCAATGACACCAGGTGTGGACCTTTAAAATGATCAGGGAAAAATAAAGAAATAAATGAATGAATGAATAAATAAATAAATACATAAAATGATCAGGGAATTTCTGATCAGGAGACTGAGCGTTGTCTCTTCCTAGGTCAGAGTGTGAAAGTTGTGCTTTCAGGGAAAAATAAAGAAATAAATGAATGAATGAATAAATAAATAAATACATAAAATGATCAGGGAATTTCTGATCAGGAGACTGAGCGTTGTCTCTTCCTAGGTCAGAGTGTGAAAGTTGTGCTGTGCCTTGGAGATGGCATTAAAGGCTTTAGCCAAGCTACCCAGGGCAGCAAAACATCGTTGATTAGCAGCAGCCAGTTGGGAGAAGGGACAGAGAAATTGCCACTATGGAAGGAAGGGACCAGATGCATAAGCACAGACGCTGGGCCACAGTTGCAAGGAGGGAGTAAGGTTCGCTGCTTTGTTTCCTAAGTAGTCTTGCCTCAGATAATGCATGCCTTGCCCAGGTGATGACATCCATGAATGGATTCCTTGGAGCATTCAACATCTAGATCAATGAGTCATTATGATTTCCACTAGCCAAGGATACCTTGGAACTGGTTTGCTAGTTACTCCTTTCATGTCTCTGAAAGGGAGACATTTTTACTACCTCATCCTCAAGAAATGTCCCCAAGAAGAAGTCAAGGAAGGAAACGAGAGCGCTCTCCTCTAGGAACTTCATTATCATGTCATTGACCAGAAGACCCAGCTTGGTATCCAAAACCAATTCCTGTCTCTATCCTTGTCCTCTCTGCTTGTCCTAAGCACCAGCATCACCCACAGTCTTTAGCCTTTGGTGATTATTTGAAGAAGCCATAGTGTACCTTTTCTACTAATTTCTTCAAACTGATCTGAGCCATTTAACCTCTCTTAATGTCAGTGACTATATTTTTACAAATTAAGCACTAAATAAATATTAGTTATTATTATCCCTTCGTCAATAACTTCTGACATACTGATTGTATAGTTTCTCAGATTGTTCTACCATCTTGGGTTCTTGGAGGAGTTAATTTTCCTGTGGTTGCATATGCTGACTCTCCCTTAGGACAGATTTCTTCTTTGTGAGGTTTGTAATTTTTTAATGTTTGGCTCATTTTTAGCTTGGTTTATTTTTAATGTGAGCAACTCAAATGCTTTGGGTTTATTGAGTAATTTGGGGTTTGCTTCTGTTGGTTCTCCTCGGGTTTTCACTGGTCGAAGTAATTAATTACATTAATTTCTCAATCATGGAATCTAGACCTGCCCATGATGAAGCCTGCAGTTTTTTACAGGACACTTTTTGCACTTTTCTGGGGTACTTTTTGTGTACATATACATATATATGCATGTATATGGGTATGTATGTGTATATAATTATATTTTATCCCATAGTCAAGGCTGTGAAATTTGGAGTCTTTTATTCTCTCTATCTGCATGGTAAATTTTTAGTTTGCAGCTAGCTATTCAATATCTGGCCTTTCTTTACAACACACACACACACACACACACACACACACACAAAACTGAACAAACTCTCTAAACTTAAGGAAAATCTCTTGATTTTATTTATCCTAAAGATAGTAATGAATTAGCCAAAGAACTATCATAAAAACCAAAAACAAAAACTGACTGCTATAGGCCAGATATAAATAATAAAGAGGATTTTTGCATGATTTATGTAGAATTTTTTTTATTGCTGTCAGTAATTAGGCAGTGTTTCTTAACCTTAAGTACAGAAAAATGCCCTTACAGGTTTGTATACATTTTTGGGGGGTCCACAGACCTCTTGGAGCCCACCAAAGACAGGTTAGGAATCTTTGAATTGTGTGATATTTGGGCTAGAGTTAAATTCATCACATTTGAACACACTTGTTAGGATTTCTGAGGGGCTTTCAATCAATGCACCCACCTTTTCCACCCAGTCTTTAATAATTTAACCAATTAAAAAATGTATGAAGTCTAAAGAAATCCTCTTTATTATAAGTAGAGGTCGTGTTGGAGGATATGATTAACAAGGAGTCAAATGGTTCTCTTAACTGAACCGCAGGATTAATCTGATTTACCCACCTGGACCTTGGCAGTCCAGACCATGGCCGATGTCTCTACCTGGGTAAATACTAAGGCAGAGAAGTACTAATAAGTGGGGAGGCAGGAAGGGCAGAAGGGTGGGTTTCCTCTGAGAAGAAGGGAGTGGAGCTAAGCTATAGATCAGATATATTTTTCCAAATTTACCAACAGCAGAGGAAGTAAGTGGAGAGAGGCTTAGGGAAAATCCTGTCCATGGAGACCAGGAGATGGCAAAATATTTCCCCTCAGCAGTGCTGACTGTAGATTATAGGTGCTTTACTTGGACATAAGAGGGACTAGCCAGCTTAAAAATGTGTTATGAAAAATCCTCGACTGGAGTGATTTATACCCAGTTGCCTCCCTAGAATTGTTGGTGCTGGCAGCACACCCCCCCTCATCACAAGGGGCACTTATGGAGGCTGATTATGAGGGACTCATCCCTGATACCACCTTGTTCCCTGGCAACACGGCTCCACCTCCACAGCCAGAACACAACTTTTCCTTTGGAAATTACATGCAATTTACTGAATACCTGGAAGTGATATTCTTCTTTACTGTAACAAAGTTATATTTTTAAGGAGTTTACAGTAGGATTCCCAGAGGCTGATAAAAATCACTGAAAGGTCAGGTCTGTCCACCTTAAGACATTACCCTTGTAGATGATGCTAAATGAGGTAAATCCATTGCTTTTTAAAATTTAGAACTTACAAATATCTATTGTTATTCACTTTCCTGAAATCTTTTTTTTTTCCTCATGATTTTTGGCTGGCACTCCTTGAAGTCCCAACTCTATGACCACTTTGCAGTACTTCTTACTGCTTCCATGCCTAGGTCATTTACAAACTTCAGTCCTTTTTCTTGTCTTAGATTCTTTCTCATCCTTCTAGTTTAGTGACTCATCTCATTATGTTCCTAAAAGCCTGTGAAAGACATTGTGTATCTGTTAAGAATCCTTTAAGACACAGTGTTCTCATAAACGCACCTTGTGTAGCTGCTGTGGCTCTGAAATCATTGGCTCTAATTTCTTGGGAATAGTGTTTCTGGGGCCAGAACAGCTCAGCTGCCTCTGTAAGGACTCAGTTGTTACAAGCCAGGACCACAGAGCACAACTTTAAGTCTCTCTGTCAGGACCTCTTCTCCTCATGCTCGCTAGTAAATAGAGTTGTTAATATTAATATTTGCTTAGAAGAAACCCGAAGTGGCTTTTCTTGGATTTCAAGCCCATCTTTTGGTTTCATTTCTGACAGAGTTTTAATTTTTCTCAGACTTCTAGCCTGCTCCCAAAAGCAGTTCAGGAATTTGTTGTAAGGGGAAAATGTTAAATGTAAATTTTGAGCCAGATATTTTACTCTTTATTTTTCTCCTTCTTTTTTAAACAAGGAAACTGAAGCTTAAAAAGAAAATGGAGCATTCTGGATTTGAACCCAGAACTAACCAACATCAAAGTCAGTTCTTTGCACTGCTCTACAATGTTCTCTTATTTTAATCTTTAATAATTCTTTCAGGTTACATTTTAATCACCTTATCATGTCAGTCAGGGCAGATTGTAAAAATTACACTGCATTGTACCCATATTTTTATTTGAGTAAACCGCGTAGGAGATATTTTCCACCAAATGTTTCAAATCTGTTTAACTCACCTCACAAAGCCTTGTTTATTGACTTTCATCACCATTCCAGTAGGTTTTATACCTATTTCTAGATGTCACCACTAAAAGCAGTAGATATTTATCATTATAGCCTTTTATACATATACTTGCTTAGGTGTTTATGTGCATATACACATATATTATTTATCTAAAGTGCAGTTAGATTATGCTTATTGTTTTGGTCTTGCTTTTTTTTTTAACTTAAAAATATGTCTTGAAGATGTTTACATGTTAGTTCAAATAGGTCTACCTTATTCTTTTAATGGCAACATAGTATCTCCAAATCCCTATTAATACCAAAATTTCCTAATTTTGTGTGTCCCATGGTCAAAAAAATTGGGAAATATAAGGTTAAACACAGTTAATTAGATTTCTTTACTATAGACTATCAGAAATTTTAGTATGATAATGTGCATTATTAATCTCCAAGAGGGCTATTCAGGGTGGAGTGTTTACCAAACCAAGTTTACCACTTTATTTAATTTCAAGCTTCTGCAGGGAGGATGCTACCTCTCATGGGTGATGCAAATTTAGGAAGGTGGGCTAATACTTACAATGCCAGATGTCAGCTAGCTGGACCCAAGGTGTGAAGTCAACAGTTTACAATTTAACTAACAGGGATAAAAATGTGCACATTGGTTTTAAATATCAGACTAAGTATAAAATAACAATTAGTGATTTTTAGAAAAAAGGAAAGTCTATAATTGTGTATGAATGCAAGTTCAATATAAACTGTCAAACTGATTTGGCTGCTTAAAAAGCTAATGAAAATTTATTTAAGATGCATACCTGGAATTAAGGTATGCAGATCAACAGAGATAATTCACTGTACTCCTGTTGATCCGGCCTTCAGCTTTTCACAGAGAAAGCTCCACCTCTTAGCGCCAAGAGCCAATAAAATACCCTTGCCTTTAACCCTGACCCATCTTTGGAGTGGGAAGAAAGTGGGCAGGAGGAGCAGATAGGGGCCTGCAGATAACTTAGAAACCCAAAGCAATACTGTATATGGAAATTTTAGAGTTTATAAAGGGTTTTCCCAAGGACGCATTTACTCCTCTCAATTCAGTGCTGCAGATATTATTTCCTTTATTTTGCAGAGGAAGAAATAAGCCTCAGAGGGGTTATCAAGACCAGAGTGACGTTTGACCTTTTGATGCCCAGTCTAGGTTATTTCAACCACACCCCAGTTGTGTTTATATATGTGTGTTTTTAAACATTCCTTCTTGATTACCAAATGCTTCCCAACTCTATTGTCTGAGTCTTTGACACACCCCAGAATACTACAGTTGTGCTCATCTCAACAGAGCTCATCTGATTTCTGACTGCTCACATGCTCTACACACTTTTTCTTCTTTTTGAAAACATAAATGCTGAAACAATTAATAGGAACTGGGTTTGAATTACTGCATTACTCTTCCAATTTATTTTTCCATTCTAGTCTGGTCTCAGATCTTTGTCGTTTCAACAGGGATTTGCTGCTGTTCATTGTCTCAGATATTGCTTGCAGAAATTATTCCCATCACGTAACAAAAAGTCATTCAATTATTTGAAGTGGCTGAATGCTTATTTTTCTGTGTCCTAGCTGAGGGCTAGTCAACATGAAATGTTCTGGAGTAGTCTTTGGTGGTATCCACTTTTTTTAAAAAAAATGTTTTTGGTTTTTAAAAATTATTCTATTGTAGTATCCACTCTTTTTTAAATGTGTTTTTTTTTGAAAAAAATTTAAAATTATAGTTAATGTGCAATATTATATTAGTTTCAGGAGTACAACACAGCGATTAGACACTTTTTACCTTATGAAGTGATCACCATCATAAGTCTAGTATCCATCTGGTGCTATATACAGTTGTTACAATATTAATGACTATATTCCTTATGCTGTAATTTACATCCTCATTACTATTTTTGTAACTGGCAATTTGTGCTCTTAATCTCTTTCACCATTTTTGCCATTGCTTCAACCCCAGTCCCAGCTAATAATCATCAGTTTGCTCCTGTATCTATGAGTTTGTTTGTTTTATTTGTTAATTTATTTTGTTTTTTAGATTCCGCATATCAGTAAAAATCATATCCTATTTATTTTTCTCTTTCTGACTTATTTCACTTACCTTAGTACCCTGTAGGTTCATCCATGTTGTCCCAAATGGCATGATTTCATTCCTTTTTATGGCTGAGTAATATTCCTATATATATATAGACCACATCTTCTTTATTCATTCCTCTGTTGATAGACACCTAGGTTGCTTCCATACCTTGGCTATTGTAAATAATGCTGCAATGAACATAAGGTTGCTTATTTCATTTCAAATTTCTTCAGATAACTACTCAGCAGTGGGTAGTTGCTGGATCATGTGGTAGTTCTATTTTTAATTTTTTGAGTAACCTCTATACTGTTTATCATATGGTTACACAAATTTATCTGTGTAGTATCCACTCTTAATCATTTATGGCATGAATAGAAAATGTAAAACTAAAAAATTAAACATCCAGGTAATAAGAGTAAATTTAAAATCATTCTACTGCCAGAGGACAAAAGCTGTTTCTCTGTGAGATATAGCCATTATACAATGATAAAATATTGATACAATGCCTGGATTGCTCTTTTTGTCTTTTACATCAGGTTAAGAGAAAACAAAGATTTCTGGTTAATACATAAAATTTGCAAAAATATAATTTTTGAAAGTGAATTTAAAAACTTTCATCTTTTTTAAGTCAAAGTTTATATGTTCAACAATTTACTTTTTAAGTCAAAGTATATTTTTAAGTTAACCATATATTCAAAAACATACATATTGGTTCTTCAGTTATACAAAAACATGTTATCCGACACATCACCTGAAAGAAGTATTAGTATATGGTGCTTTTGTGTAAATCTAATAGAACTGGAGTTCAAGCCTCAGAAACACATAGATTATTTTGAGAAACATTTAATTATGTTGGAAGATCATGATATGAATATCATTTCATGAGAACAGATTGAAGACTGGCTTCTTCCTTCCTTCAGAAACTATCCATAGAGCACTGGTGCTCGTAATTGACATTCATGCACCAAAATGCCTTTAAAACATTTATGACAACATTTTGGATGCCTTACATAAAATCTCTCAGTTAAGCAATGTAAGCCCATGATTAATTATTACATATTACTATATGCTAGGTACTGTTGGGGGAGACAAAGAAATTTAAGATAATGTCCCAGAGCATGAGAACTTCTAATGTAGTTGAAGAGACGAGGAAATTGTTGG
>NW_011888834.1:3597719-3600242 GCF_000151845.1 Pteropus vampyrus | reverse complement strand
CTTCCTGTCTTTAGAGCTCACAAACTTTTAACTACATTTCCAGAATTTCCAGAATTCTGTAGCATAAAAATATTTGTGGTCAAAGAATTCTTTGAGATGATTTTTTTAAAAGCACAATAATATTTTTAATTGCATTGCAAAAAAATATTTATTGACAGCTTATTACTGTTAAAAAATTGTGAACAGAATAGAGGAAATAAAAAAAACCTCGCAGTCTGGTAAATATTCTTCTATAATTTTTTATGCAAATGACAAAAATTTACACTTAACTTGGGTCATATTTTCTTTAATTTACATATGTCTTTCAATAAACTACCATGGATATCTTTCTGTAGCAATACATAAAGATCTATTGTATGCATTTGAATGCTGCATAGTATTGTATTGCCTACAGACCTCACGATTTAATTGTATTAATGGAGAAGTTGTTTCTAATTTTTAGTTTTTATAAAAATGGGCTGTCATATATCATTTTTATACATATATTTTATCTACTTTTATACCTATTCTTTGGATAAATTCTCAGAAATTAAATTTATGGATCAAAGGGTATGTAAATGAACATTTTTGGTATAGAGCGCTAATTTGCTCTTTAGAAATTTTATGTGAGTTTACATTCTATTCCCACATACTCTTCAGCACTTGACATTAACCATTAAATTTTGTCAAAATAGTTGACACACATCGATACCTTGGTTTTGGTTTTATTTGTATTTCTTTGATTATTACTGAAGTTGGGCATATATTCTTTTGATTAATGTCCATTTACATTTCTTCTATGAATTATCCATTTATAATTTCCCCCACTGGTTTAACAGAGGTGTTTTCTTTTTCTTATTTATTTCTATGATCTCTTTTATACTATGGCTTTTAATTCTTTGAATATATGTTATAAATACTTTCTCCACATCATCATTTGTCAGTTTTGTTATTAAAATGATAATTTTTACATTTAATTTTTAATACTCTGAATTTATTTGGTTATAAAATAATAATCTAACCTACCTTCCACCCAAATGGTTAGATTTTTTCCTGCCTCCTGTATTAATGAATAATTCATTATGGCGATTGATGGCAGTAATGGTCCTGCTTTGCTCACTCCTCCTTGTAGCCAAGCTCTTCTTTGGTAGTGTTCTCCTCCACTGGCTCTGGGCTTGGATGTAGAACTTGGTCTGGCCAGTGGGACAAGAGCAAACATGATGTAAGCACAGACTTGAAAATTTCTGTGTATTGAGGCTTACTGTTTGCTGCTTTTGGAACTCTGCTCTGTACAAACAAGCCCAAATTAACTTGCTGGATAAGAGACATGTGGCTTACTCTACTCCGTTTTTCCCAGTGAATCATGAGATATATGAATGAGGCCATTTAAAACCAGTTAGCTCCAGTCGACCTACCAGCTGACTGCAGACCCGGGAGCAAGATGAGTCAAGATCAGCCAAGCCTGACTCAGACCCCAAAACCCACCCAGCTTACTCTAGCCCAAATTGAAAAACCACCAAATCATGAATTAATTGATTGTTATTTTAATGTATTGCATTTTTGGGTGGGATGTGTTTCTCCATAAAAGGTAACCAGTACATCCATTTTTCTCATACTGATTTGAATATCACACTTTTTATACACTAGATTTCCATTTACATGTGTCCATTTCTGAACTCCTTATTCTATTTCTTTGATCTATTTTCTTTTTCCTCTGGTAATGTCACACCTTTAAAATTACTGTAGCTTTGGGCATGTTTTACTATTTGCTAGGTTAGTTTCTTCCCTACCACAATGACTATTCTTTTTTATTGAGAAAAAAAAAGGAACAAAATCCTCAAAAAAAAGTTTCGTTAGGATTACATTTTTCATTAAATTGTTATTTAAGTGTAATAAAATTTATTCCTGTAAGCATTCAGACTTTTTTGGATGGGAAAGATGACATGCAGATTTCACTACGAGGTGGAACAGGAAATCGTACTGGAAAGAACAGCATAACTGGTTCAGGATTAGCAGCGACGTGATTCCTAACGAATGTGAGACGAGTGTCCTTTATTTGGAGATACATGAAATAATAATTTAAAGGATTACAAGGCACAATATGTTGCAGTTTAAAATACTAAGAAATAGTACCATCAGTGAAAAAGGAAATCACCCTCTAAGTGTACCAAAAGGGTTGTAGGGCAAATGAAAGGAAAATTTGCATTTGCTGAGGTACAAATAGGAGTGTGCCATAAGAGGGGCCTTCATCATTATTAATGGCAAACCCTGCAGTACAAAATAAAACCCAAATCATTGGTCACATAATTCAAAATTTACATGTAATAAAGGCAAGCCAATAGATTTGAGTTATGGCCCGTCAAATATTTATTCCCCTGACATTATCTATAGAAGCACTTGGTCAGTTTATACATAGTGATTCCTTACATACCCCAAAAGAGTTTCTAGAAAAATGACACTAGGTACAAATCTGTACACTGATCCACCAGAGCAATTCTCCATCTCCTGGGGAGGGGAGTTACAACTTAAAGCAGGATACCTGAG
>NW_011888834.1:3594865-3596549 GCF_000151845.1 Pteropus vampyrus | reverse complement strand
ATCTCATTGTGGTTTTAATTTGTGTTACTCTGATGATAAGTGACATTGAGCATCATTTCATATGTCTATTGGCCATCGTATGTCCTCTTTGAAAAAGTGTCTATTCAGGTCCTCTGCCCATTTTTTAATTGGATTGTTTGGATTTTTTTTTTTTTTTTGTCATTGTTGTTAAGTCATTGAGTTTTTAAAATAAATATCGGATATTAAGCCCTTACTGGATATATCATTGATGACTATCTTCTTCCATTTATTAGGATATTTTTGTTTTGTTGATGGTTTCCTTTGCTATGCAAAATCTTTTTAGTATGACATAGTCCCATTTGCCTACTTTTTTCTTTTGTTTACATTGCCTGAGGACATACATTAAAAAAATATTACTAAGAGCAATGTCAAAGAATTTACTGTTTATGTTTTCTTCTAGGAGTTTTATGGTTTTGGGTCTTCCATTTAAGTCTTTAATCCATTTTGAGTTTATTCTTATATATGGTGTAAGAAAGTGGTCTAGTTTCATTTTTTTGCATGTCTGTTCAGTTTTCCCAACACTATTTGTTGAAAAGACTGTCTTTACTCCATTTTATATTCTTGCCTCCTTTGTCATAGATTAATTGACCACATAGGCATGGGTTAATTCTGGGTTCTCTATTCTCCATTGATCCGCGTGTCTGTTTTATACTAGTACCATGCCATTTCGATTACTATAGCCGTGTAGTACAGTTTGATATAATGTGTATCGTGATACCTTCGACTTTGTTCTTCTTCAAGATGGCTGTGGCTATTTGGTACCTTTTATGGTTCCCTATAACTTTTAGGATTATTTGTTCTCGTTCTGTGAAAGATGCCATTGGCATTTTGATAAGGATTACACTGAACGTATAGATTGCTTTGGGCAGTAAAGACATTTTAACATTGTTAATTCTTCTCAACCCTGAGCATGGTATATGCTTCCATTTATTTGTTTCTTCTTCAGTGTCTTATAATTTTCTGAGCACATGTCTTTTACATCCTTGGTTAAATTTATTCCTAGGTATTTTATTTTATTTATTTTTTGATATAATTGTATACCAACTGGGATTTTTTTAAAAAAATTCTCTTTCCGATAATTTGTTACTGGTGCAATCAGAAAGAAAAGTTAAAAAAACAATCACAATTAGTATACAGTACACCTGATTTCTGAATATTAATTTTGTGTCTTGATGCTTTACTGAATTCAATTTTCGGTTCTAATAGTTTTTTGGTGGAATCCTAAGGGTTCTCTGTATACAGTATCGCATCATCTGCAAATAATGATAGTTTTACTTCTTTCTTTTTAATTTGAATACCTTTTATTTCTTTTTCTTGTCTACTGTGCTAGGACTTCTAGTACTGTGTTGAATAAAAGCGGTGAAATGTACATCATTGTCTTGTTCCTGATATTAAAGAAAACGCTTTTAGCTTTTCCCCATTGAATATGATGTTACCTGTGTGTCATATATGGACTTTACTATATTGAAGTATATTCTCTCTATTCCCATGTTGCTGAGAGTTTTTTATCATAAACGAATGCTGGATTTTGTCAAATAATTGCATTAATTTTTAATTGGGTTGTTCAAATCTTCTATATCCTTATTTGCATGTTTGTTTCCTGAATGCTCATTCAAATTCTGAGAGAGGTATGTTAAAATTTCTAAGTATGGGGGTGGATATG
>NW_011888834.1:3594471-3594815 GCF_000151845.1 Pteropus vampyrus | reverse complement strand
TTGAAGTATATTCTCTCTATTCCCATGTTGCTGAGAGTTTTTTATCATAAACGAATGCTGGATTTTGTCAAATAATTGCATTAATTTTTAATTGGGTTGTTCAAATCTTCTATATCCTTATTTGCATGTTTGTTTCCTGAATGCTCATTCAAATTCTGAGAGAGGTATGTTAAAATTTCTAAGTATGGGGGTGGATATGTCAAATTTGAGCATTCTGCCAGCTTTTTCAACTCAGTGCAATGTCATTTGATGTGAAAGTGTTTATGGTTGTTATACTATTTTGGTGGGTTGTAATTCTTATCAATAATTATCCCTTTAATCCAATAATGGCTTTTTTTTTTTTT
>NW_011888834.1:3590732-3594421 GCF_000151845.1 Pteropus vampyrus | reverse complement strand
TTTTTTTTTTTTTGATGTCTACTTTGACATTAATAGAGTCGCTTCTATTTTCATCCTGCTTGTGTTAGTTTGGAATGTTTTGATTTATTACCTTATCTTAATATATCTGTTTTGTTTGATTTAGGTATATCTTATAAACATATTGATGGCCTTTTTGCTTTTATTAATATAGGCCTTTAGCTGATTCACATTCGTTTTGACTACTGTTATGACTGTTCTTATTTCTACCATCTTATTTTAGGCTCTTGGTTTTTTGTTTATAATGCTTTCTTATTTTTTCCTTGATTCTTCCTGGATGCATTATGCTTGCTTGCTTGCTTGCTTGTTTCCTTCCTTTCTTCCTTCTTTTTCATTAGCAAACTTTACTTTTTAGAGTACCCGTAGATCTACAGAAAAATTGAGCAGAAAATACTTAGAGCTCCCACATCCCCCATTATCTTCACCTCTCCGCTCCATAAACAATTTCCCCAATTTAACATTTTATGTTAGTGTGGTATATTTCTTATAATTCATGAATGAGTATTGATACATTATTATTAACTAAAGTTCATAGTTTACATTAGGGTTAACTTGGTGTACAGTTCTGAGTTTTGGCAAATGCATAATGTCATGTATTCTCTATGACAGTATCTTACAGAATGATTTCACTGCCCTAAAAATGCCCTGTGCTCCATCTGTTCATCTCCCTCTTCCTCCCTACTGCAGTCCCTGATAACCACCGACCTGTTTATTGTCTCTGTAGTTTTGCCTTTTCTATGATGTCATAAAGTTGGAATTGTATATTGTGCCTTCTTTTTAAAATTTATCTTTGCTTCCTTTTAAAAAAGTAAGTTTATATATTAAATCAATCAGTTTTAGGTTCACTGCAAAATTAAAGAAGGAATGTACAGAGATATACCATATACCCCCTATCCATACATATGTGTAGTCTCCCTCTTTTGTTATGCTTTCTTTATTCCTTTCCCCCTCTCTAGATATCTGCATGCATGAGTGTGCACACACACACAGACACACACACACGCAGACACATACTACACACTTGCAAGAGGGCTAATACATCCACATGGAATGAAGTTAAAGGAATTCTAATATAGGTGAGAGCTGAATTATTCAGTTGATTTAATAAAGTTCACAAAATCTCTGGAGTATTTGGAAGAACTCCTATCCTCTGTTTCACATTATTTAAATTATCTGAAATATAATCTAGTTCTTATTTCTGTTTACTGCCTAGTCACAGCCAAAAAGGATTTGATGTTGCTTTTGTTGTGTCTTGCAAATATTATTCAACAGATAGCAAGATTATAATTGTAAACTGATCTGTTTTTATTATATTTAGTTTAGTATTATTGGGTTTGAACTATATAATCAGGCTTTGGCAGTGAAAGTTATCCTCAGAAATCTAATATTAATATTAAGGCCATTTTCTTTAGCTCTTGTATCTGGAACATGTGATTAAGACTAAAAGTTTGAATTTTCCACACTGGTGTTTTTGTTTTAGCACACCATTATCTAGTTTAAAGGTGCAGTGTTGAAATTATAAGCTGTTATGACTAATGTTTAAGGGTGAGCAAATTTTATTCTATTGGTATGTAGGTGTGCTATAAATTTGTTGAATTGATGAATGTAAGTATATTCATTCATCCAGTATATAAAATAATTTCAAACAAATAATTATGCTTTACCTTTTTTTTTTTTTTAGGTGAGGCAACCCTTGGTTGACCTCACGGATCACACAGAACTTGTCAGTTTATAATCTCTTATTTTTTATTATTTTTTACACTTACATAACCTGGTCGTCCTAGGTGGTCTCCCATCCAAGTACTAACCAGGCCCAACCCTGCTTAGCTTCTGAGATCAGACAAGATTAGGCTTGTTCAGGATGGCATGGCCATAGACTATGCTTTACCTTTTTGTTATTAAATATTTATGAGATGATTAGAGATCTCACTGAAGAAATGGAAGAAAGGTGAGAAGGATGAGAAGAATGGAAAATGTCCTTTTAAAATTATATAAGCAATGACTTTATGTTGAATTTCTATGAAATTCTCATTGTTGGTCATTAGTTCACTTTATAAAACCAGTTTATTGTAGAGATTGCTGAGTAGATGTAATAGGTGCATCAAAGCTAGCAGTCATTAGTGCTATTTACTAAATATCACCAGTAATCTGTCCTCTAGGTATGTGGTAGAATCATATTTCTTGGTGCCTTTGTGATTGTATGGGCCTATATGACTACTTGTGGATAATGAATTGAAAACAGAAATGATACGATAAATGTCACAGTTAAGCCAGAGCATTTCGTTGGTGAGGTAAGACTTCTCAGCGCTCCCTTTTCTTCATTAGCCTGGGTTCTGGAGTGAGAGTGACATAAAGTACCCAGCTGAGTACCAAGAGTCATGTGTTGAGCATGTACTGTGAATTAGAAATAAGTCTTTCTTGTTTAAGACACTAAGAATTGGGTAATTTGTTAGTGTAGCATAACCTAGCCCATTATAAACAATATACGGAATTTAAACAACTTACTTCAAAGGGAAACTTTGTTTAAACTCTTGCTTTGAATGCTATTTCTGGGTCCAACTTTGCCCTGTTTCTTATGGCCCTTAAATAACTTTTGGATTTTATTTCAACATTGCATCTTTAATCTTACTGCCTTGCCTAGCTGATAGGAACAAATAAAACACATATTACTTTTTTTTATAACTTTAAGATTTGAGGCATGTACTCTCTCTAGATCTCGCACTCCTTTCATTTCTTTATTCATTCATGAAACAAAATATTGAGCATTTTCTATGTATGAGCCAGTTTAAACCACCAGGAAAAAATGGCAAATAAAAAGTAATGGAGTTGAGCATCTTCTCATATATCTGTCAGCCATTTGTATGTCTTCTTGGGAAAATTGTCTGTTTAGGCCCTCTGTCCATTTTTAAATTGGATTTTTTGTTTTTTCGTTGTTGAATTGTCTGACTTCTTTATATATTTTGGATATCAGCTCCTTATTGGAGGTTTTGTTTGCAAATAATCGCTCATTTGGTTGGTTGCCTCTTTGTTTTGTTGATGGTTTATTTTGCTGTGCAGAAGCTTTTTAGTGTGATATAGTCCCATTTATTTATTTTTGCTTTTATTTCCCTTGCCTTTGGGGTCAAATTCATAAAATCCTCTCTAAAACTGAGGTCCATGAGTTTAATGCCTATGTTTTCTTCTATGCAATTTGTTATTTCAGGTCTTATATTTATGTCTGTTTCATTTTGAGTTAATCTTAATGCATGCTGAGATATAGTAGTCTAGTTTCATTCCTTAGGGAGTGGCTTTCCAATGCTCAACTTCACTAGCTATTAAGGAAATGCAAATCAAAACCACAATGAAATACCACCTCACACCTGACAGAACGGCTGTCACCAACTTAACAAGTAATAGTTGTTGGAGTGGTTGTGGAGAAACAGGATCTCTGGTGGGAATATAAAATGGTATAGTCACTGAAAAGCTGTGTGAAGATTCCTCAAAAAATTAACAATAGAACTACCATATGACCCAGGAATCCCTCTTATGGGTATCTACCCGAAAAACGTGAAAACATTTATCTGTAAAGATATATGCATCCCTATGTTCATTACTCATGGTGGCCAAGACACAGAAACAACCAAAATGTCCTTCAGTAGGTGATTAGATAAAAAAGATGTGGAATATTACTC
>NW_011888834.1:3590338-3590682 GCF_000151845.1 Pteropus vampyrus | reverse complement strand
GAAAAGATAAACACTGTCATTTGTAACAACATGGATAGGTCTTGAGATGATTATGCTAAGAGAAATAAGTCAGACAGAAGAAGTTGAGAACCATAATTTTACTCATGTGGAATATAAAACTGAAAGCAACAAATAAACAGGAAAAACAAACAAAAGCTCAAAGACACAGACAACAACTTAGTAGTTACCAGAGGGGAAGGAGGTGAAGAGTAGGTAGAAAAGGGCAAAAGAAGTCAAATATATGGTTATGAAAGGAGAATTGACTTTGGGTAATGAACTCAGTACAATATATAGATGATGTATTACAGAATTGTACACTTGAAACCTATATAATTTTATTAAGC
>NW_011888834.1:3578591-3587447 GCF_000151845.1 Pteropus vampyrus | reverse complement strand
TTGTTTTCTCATGGTGCCCAGTACACAGTAGGTACCTAATACATGCTTGTAGAATTAATGACATTGAAATTCTGGTGTCATAAAAAGATGACACTTAAGTTAGTGATGCTTGTCTCATAGTCTAAATCTTAAAAGCAATAATGCTGATACTTGATACTATGGTTTCCTTTTTTTAAGCCTATGCTATAACATAGAATTTCTTCATTTTTCTTAGAGCCCTGTGGTAATGTTTTTTGAGCTCAGATAGATAGCATACTGAAAAACACGGACATTTCCTTAACTCTAAACTCCCCAAACAAAAAACAAATATCACCAGAGCAAACCAAATGCCCCAATTAATATCAGAATTTTTAAAACCCGAAATCATTTTTTAACATTTCTTGAAGTTGTAATAGATTTCCTTGTGCTTTTCCTGCACTAAAAGCCACTTCAGTATTGATTTTCTCTAAGACAACCAGAAAGATTCATGTGCGTACCATATTTGTAATCATACTCTTTTCAAACAACTGCTCTGGGGACTGGATGAGGCAGTGGGGAAATAAGAAAATTGCTACTATTCTACCAGAAAGCCAATGTTATATATTAGCAGTTTTATTTTGGAAGAGGAAAATAATCCAATTTCAAGCCTGGCGTAAGTATTATGCTCATCACTCACTCACTTCCTTACACAGGTGGCAGGAAACTCTGTGATTTTATGCCAAGTGCTCTAACAAAGATATGGCATGGCTTTTTGCTCGACTTGGTTTCTTCCTATTTTAAAGTGATAATTTACACTTCCAGAAAAAATTGGGGGCAGCTTGCAATGTTGAAACATTGAGACCAGACCATTAAAAATAAAAAAACAGAACAAATTTTAATGAAAGGCATAGAAATTCCCTATAGGACATCTGTAATGAGAGGAGAAGTCATTGGGTGCCCAGAAACAGTCTGAGTAGCATGCATTTAATGAGGCACTGGTGAAACAGTGGGGAACTAGTCATTCTCTCAATGTAAATGAGCAGTTCTTGTCAGTATTATCCTCAATCATTGGCTAGCATGCTGCTCTCTCTCAAAATATAACTGTACGCTTACACAAAAGTTGGCAGAATAGAACAAAAACTAGATACCCTTTAACGAAATCTAGCAAATTGTTTACATTTTCCCTTGTTTTCTTGCTTGATCATTCTCATTCATTCTCTCTCTTTCTCCCTCTCTCTCTATTCTCTCTCTCACTCACTCTCTCTCTCTCCACACACACGCACACACTCACATTTTTTTTTCTAAACTATCTGAGAGTAAGTTGGAGACATGAAATACTTTAGCATTACATTTCTTTCAGACAAGAAAAAGACTTTCTTTTACCTAATCATTATCATTATCAAAACCAGGAAAATTAACAATGATACTGTATGTACCTAATCTATAGACCTTACTCAAATTTTGTGAATTGTCTGACTAATGTCCTTAGAGTTAAAGAAAAAAAAATGATACAGGATAACATGTTGCATTTAGTTTTCATATCTGTTTAGCTCTACTTTAATTTGGATCGGTTTCTCTGTCATTGTTCATTTCTCATGACCTTAAAAATTTTGAAGAATATTTTGTAGAATGTCCCTAATTTGGGTTTATGTGGTTAGATTTAGGCTACGATTTTTGTGGAAATATCACAGAAGTGATGCATGTCAAGAGGCATGCGATGTTGGTTGTTCCAATACTGGATGTTGACCTTTATTGATATAAAAAACATCCAAACCTGTAGAGAATTTTTAGAAGATTTTATTTGAGTTATACTGGCAACAATACCAGGAAGCAAGATCTTAAATGCTCCAGTTTGCAGTTTTTAAAATGTATTTGGAGTTAAGGAAGGAACACAAAGAAGATTACAAGAAGGTGGGAGAAGGCAAGGCCATGACATCTCTATGATTGTATTGTAAATTAGTTAAGATTATGTGCTCCTTGAGGGTGGTTATGCTTCTGAGGGGTCTAAAAGTGAGGCATTTAAAAGGCATGTTAACCAAGAAGCACAAGAACAATAGCAGGATTTGTGTAAGCCAAAAATAAACCTTTTATGGGTCTGGGGCATGACTACCCACCATGACTTGTCTAGTTAGGAATTTATGATCAGATCACCCTGTGAGGTTACCTCCCATCAGTGGACTTATTAGTTTTATTACAGAACATCTTTTTAAAAATTTTTTGTCCACACCTTGACTAGCTTTTTGAAATCTTGCTTTCTATTTTGTAATATGAGGCAAAATGATAACTTCTGAACACTTGGCCTCACAAAAGTTGGCTCTGTACTGGTTATTCTCCATTTTCCTTCATCCTACATTATTTTCTCCCCTTTGCTCTGCTCCATACCCTGGAGGCTGATTCCCAGGGACTGCATCACCTGGGATCCTCTACTCCTGGCTTCTAAATGGATTCAGCCAGTGGGAAATACCTGCAGGAGATCAAAGCATGGGAGGAGTGAGAGGCTAGGGAATTTATTCTGCTGGGACCCTCACTGCTGTGCTTTAGCTCCTTATTACTGGCAGTGGATACATTCCTCCATGACCATAACTCTTTCTGTCCCCCCAGCTCTTCTTGCCCTCTCAGCCCAAGGATGGTAGCGGCTTTCTGTGTCATTAGTCTCTAGGGTCCTCAACATACCTTGGTGGTTCCCTTAACTGCTCACACCTCTAAAAGCAGTCCTTTGTTAAAGATTCTTATTTTCTTAGAGCTGAGTCGAATTCTGTTTTCTGCCATGACTCTTACTGGTTTATGTTTCACTATTTGTGGTATTACTGGGGAACATCTGTGGAGAAAGAGACATTTTTTAGAAAATTATGGAAAGGCCAGTGATATGATTAAGAAGAACAAGAGCCAGTTGTTGACTATTTACTAGCTATAATAATACATGGCACCAAATAATGACACCAAATGAAGTCCCAAAGAACTGTAAGACACATTTATTTTCTCTCAACATGCTTAGAATGGAATTGATTAGGTAGATTTATATGGTAGAAGAAATCAGAAGAGAGATCCCCGAAGACTGGAGCATTGAGGGAGTTTTCTTGGGTTCAGCAGGAGAAATGAAGGAATTAAAGTATATAGAGTGTCTTCTGTTGGCCAGGCATGTTACCCTGTGATTTTCATTGTTTTCTCTTTTCTCTCTCTTGTCTCTCTTATTTCATAACAATCCTATTTTATAAGTGAGAACACATAGATTCAGAGTTGTCACATGGTTTGCCTGAGATCATAGATATAACTTGTGAACATGATGGAATTCAAACCTAGTTTTGTTGGAAATCTAAAGCTCATGCTCTTTTAATTATAAAAGCAATAAAGAGTGAGAAAGAGAGTTCTGTAAAGGGGAAATGTCAGGGAAGCAGAAATGTTCATGTTTGGGGTTATCAATTGTTATGGAAAAATAAAAAGCACACAGATGAACCAGAATGTTATGGAAGCAGTTGCGTTTGCCCAGGCCAGTGTCTGGTTACAGAAATCAGAGCTATTGCTTATGGTCAGAGGCCAATGATCAACTGATATGGAACAGAGGAAAGATTATCCAAGATGGAAATCGGCCATCCACCCAAGTAGGATTGCCCCAACACCTTATTAATGGTTGTTGATGTCAATATAAGAAACATCCAAATCTGTAGAAATTTTTTATAAAAAATTGAGCCTGAAACTAATGACAATGCCGAGACCTCAAATGCTCCACAAAATGACAGTTCTGCAGTTTCTCTTAAGCATTTGGAATTAAGGAGGAGATATCAGGAAGATTACATGAAGAATGGGAGAAAGCAAGGTACAGGATAGTTAACAAGATTATGTATCAGCCTTTGAGGGGTCTGGAAGAGAGGATTACTTCTGACATTTCAAAGGCATGGTAACCTATATACACAAGAACAATGGTCAGAGCTGGCTGAAAACCTTTCTCTAAAGAAGATATAGGCCTGGGATATGACTACCCTCCATGACCTGCCCAGTTAGGAATTTATGATCAGATCACGCTGTGAGGTTACTTTCTGTCACTGAACTTGTTCATACTCTCTTTTTAGTCCACAATGAAAATACCCTGTATATAACAAATATCCTGAATAAAATATCTGCCATTTTTGCAACCATTTAATTAGAAAAATATAATGTTTACATGAAAAATAGTTAAATGTTTTATTATCACATATTCCAAGTTAATCACAATTATATTAAAATGTAGTCTAAAGGATTATGTGCTATAATTATATATTTGACTATATAAACCATAAGTGATTTACCTTTAGTCCAAAGAGTTAAAGATTGACAGACAAAGACAGGTAAAATAATTCTACGTAGCAGAGCAAAAGCCTGTTTTAGAATGAAACATACAGATATAGCATTTTGCCATTCAAAGTGCTTAAAATGTACATTATTCTGGTCCTTCTTCACAAAGCTTTCATAAGATGAGTGCTGTTAATATTAGCACCATTTTACAGTTGTCTAGCTCTGAGTTTACTACGACTTACTGAATGATCAGAATACATCTCTCATGCCCTGCTTAGAGCTGTTGCCTTTTCCTAGGCCCCTCCACTCTCCTCCAAGTCACTTTCTTCATTTTCTAACACTTTCTACTTTGTCATAGTCTCTTACTTTCAGCTGACTGTCCTTGCTGGGGTGTTAACTGATATCTAAGGTAATAGCTGACAATAATGTAAGATATCACCTGAGGACTATGAGTTTTAATGGAGAGCCCTAAAATGAGGACATCTTCTACTCAGAGAAAGGAAGCTTTAATGGTGCAATCATAAGTGATTTGCTATCACATTCTATGACAAGGAAATCCTATAGCCCTCTGACTTATAAGGAGTCTGAACATGGCCTTCAGAGGTGCAGGGAATGCGGTGTGAACCTTCTGCGAGGTAGAGGAGATAGAGAAGAAGTGTTTCTGGTTTGCTTCTTTCTTTTTCTCTGAAGATCTATTTGCTTTTATGTAAAGATGCTAGGGATTTGGAGGGGTGGTTTCTAGAGCCTGGATATGTGATAGGTTTGGCCTTATCACCTCATATTCCTTTACCTTATGAAGGGAACAGAGGCAAGGTGATAAGTATGAAGCTTCCGTCATCAAAACATCATAATAGAGGACTGTTGCTCAATACTTACTGCTCCTAAAGAGTAATGTACAAATGAAAACTTGAAAGGCCACCTACGAAATCCTGCTGACATCTAACTCTCCCACAAAGCTGTCACAAGAAAGAAAAATTTGGCTTTTGTAAAATTTACCCTTTGTAGTGTTCAACTGTCTTCTTGGTTACAAGAGGTAATTTCTCCTAGGTTAGAAATACAATGTTGATTTATTGGATTTTGTGTAAAATTCTTGGAATGGACAGAGAAAAAAGTGTGAGATGTTTTTGTTTTTTTCCCCCCTTCTTACTTGCTAGGAAATAACATCTAAAGGTCTTGGGAATGATGTTGGCAATTCTCCCTTCCTACCTTTGCAGACCCAAGCAAAGGAAGGCAGTGCAAAACTGATCTGTACTTAGCTCCCAAGAACCTCACACAATGAGTTTCTATTGGATATTGCATGGGGCAAAAAGCCACTTCCATGGATGAAAAGCAGTTCAAAACAAAAGAGAGATCTAGGCTGTGCCTGGAGAGAGTGGGAAGACATTATCAATGAGCAAGCTTACTGGGCAACTCCTTCCCTTTCCTAACATGAACCCAATCTGAATATTTGAAATCCATACCTTTCCAGAAGATCTGAGCAATACGGCCCCTGTACTTTTATAGAGACCAAGCTTTTGAGAAGTAACTCTTTCCACACATAAGAGAATGAAGTACTTTTTTTTCCACCCAAGAATAGAAAAGCCATAAAACAACTTCGCATGGGGGTTTGCAGATGGGATCAGTCATTTGTTTCTTTCCCCCTTACTTGAAATGAGGATAAGTTTCCAAAACGGATTTCATCTCTTACTGAAGAAGTCTTAGTACATGTTGCTCTCATCCTTTATCCTTCAGCATCATGAGTGGATGCTCATTCTTCTGACATTGGCCAATCCAGTCTCAACTCCAGCCCAGCTGGTGGGCATTCCCAGTCTGTACATCTTACAGTCAGCAGTGACTCAGAAACTGTTGTATTTCTAATTCTGGCTATGCAAAATTTTAGACCTTTCCTTCTACATTAAAGTGAAACTTTGAAGAATAGTAAAAGGTAAAGAAAGATTAATATGAACCTAATGCAGAGGCAGTGTGGCTCACAGTTTTGCCATCTGGGGTTTTGGTAAATTAGGTTTAGATTATCTTTTAAAAACTGTAGTTCCCTTTCAAAGAGGCCAGTTTCCTGTCAGTTTTGTTAATTACCTGTCAAGCATAATACCTTCTCTTTCATCCTAGAACAGATGACAGTGAGGGATGCATAAGCTGCAACTGATCCAGTCATCATTTACAAGTAAAACAAAATGGCTAAAATCAATTTGGTGCTACCATCACCCAAATTTTAGAATAAAACATTTGAGGGGCACCTGCTTCCTCCTTCAGAAAATCATACAGGTTTAGAGGTTCCTTGTTGTCTGGAGTTTCCAGATCCACACTCCTTAAAAAGAATCCCTTACAAATGAACAAACTCCATCTATCTGTTTGCAAGGACTGGCGAGTTATGGAGCCCAGAGAAGCACAATAATCCATCATGAGGATGAGAAGACATAGATGTTAGACAAGATCACAAAAGAACCCCAGTTCTTGCTTTCAGCCCAGCCTCCTTATCCTGGCTGTGAATCTATATGACACATTCAAGTTGTTGCCATAGTGCTCATTTTAGTCTTATGATTCAGAGTTTTTACATATTCAATGAAATGCCATAGGAATAGGTAGTATACAAGACCAGAAAGCAAGAGCAGGCTCAGAGAGCAAGCATATTCTCCAGTAAAAGTGGGGAAAAGGAAGAAATAGGAAGAAATATTAGCATCTTGAGAATTTTCTCTTGTTTTGTGTGCAAAGTGACACCCACAAATACAGACCTAGATGAGGGTATAACCCAATTAGGATATACTGCTAAGTCCCTTTGTCTCTCACTTTGAGGAGTTTCTTTGTTTTTTCTCTGGAGGAGTGATAGTACTGGTTTGAGATATCGCCCTATTTAAATTATTCCAGTTCCTCCTTGAGAAGATATAAATCATCCTGCATTGTGTTCTTCCACTTATCTACTCCTGAGAGAGAGCAAAAAGATTGATTTTCAGGCATTACAAGTTGCACATATACACCCATGAATGTTGATGCTGTAACCTCTGATGAAATCAGACAAGTCTGTTCACTCACCTTCCCCCTCATTTTGCTCATGCCTAACTCTTGTCTCACTGGGAATTACCTTCTGAGCCACTCCCGTATACAAATGCCTACAACCCTTCCAAGTTCAACTTAGGTCTCTATCCACTCTACAAAGCCTTCCAATCTGCTCTTTTGGATTCTTTTGTGTCACTATTGCATAGATGCTGTATATGTTTCTTATCTGTTTTTGTTTTCCACCTAGAGTGTAAGCACTTCCAAGTCTGGGACCATATCTTTAGTAAATGTCTTTTACAGTCAGTCAAACAGCAGTTAACACAGAGCACACAATGGATTCCTCAATAAAGATGTGAGCCATAGAGAACAATCAGGACTAAGAATTTACTGCCAGAAAGAAGAGGATGGGGAAGAAGAAATGCAGAAGGGGTGGGAAACTCAGTGTAAAGCCACCCAGCTGACCATTTGCTTATGAAATGCCTTCACCTGTTCTGGGAGAGAGTGGAATGTATATTTGTTTCCACATGCAACAGCTGAAGGGTAAAAATGTTCCAGACTAAACCTCTTTCTCAGGCATCAGTCTGGTCTTTGACCATATGGGCTGTCCCCCATTGAGCTTAATTCTCTAGGGTGGCAATCCCCCACCTTTTTGGCACCAGGGACTGGTGCTTCTACAAGAATCTGATGCCTGATGATCTGAGGTGGAGCTGAGGTGGTGATGCTAGTGCTGGGGAGTGGCTGCAAATACAGATGAAGCTTTGCTTGCTTGCCCACCTGCTGCTCACCTCCTGCTGTGTGGCCCAGTTCCTAACAGGCCGTGGACCAGTACTGGTCTGTGGCCCAAGGGGTTGGGGACCCCTAATCTAGGAAGTAGGTGAGGGGAAACTTATGTGTCTGGACCAGGGTCTCTGGTGGGAGGCACTGACAGGATGGCGTCCATGGACACTTCTCAGAAGGTGAGGGTCTCCTCCTACACCTCCGCTCCTCCTGGGGATTTTAGAGTTTGGGAAGTCTTCCTTGACAATGCTTGACTTCTGAAAGGAAGCAGGAAAGAAGTATTGGGGCTCAGTGTCTAGAAGATGCCCTGCCACCCTAGAGGAACAGTGGTCTGAGTATTGCCTTTTGTTCTGGTGTGGCTGTGACTGTGATTTTGAATTAATCTTGCTTTGTGATGAAAAAAAATCAAGGCACAAAATCTGTTTGGGTGACGACCATGAGTGCTGTCAGAAGATAAAAGGGAATTTTAGCTCTGATGAAAAAAAACCACAAAACTTATGCCGATGAAAATATGAGTAGTTATTGAATATAAGATATATTGGTATAGGTACACATATAATGTGTCTATATATGTATGTTTATATATATGTATATAATTGATAGATAATTGATATGTGAGTATTGTATATCACACAGGCCAGTTGACAAGTAGGAGATAAAAAATTAATCTATCAATAGTTTTGAGGTCTCTGTTGTGTAACCTGTGCTGTGCTATATGTGCTAAAGAATAAATATACAGGTCCAGGTCTCTAGATTGCTTGTCCTTAGGATTAGTTTTTAATAAAGAAAAGAGGCTGAATATCACTTTTGGGAAACATCTAATCATGGGTCCTGGCCAGGAAAGTACCAGTAAGAACAGAA
>NW_011888834.1:3531291-3577411 GCF_000151845.1 Pteropus vampyrus | reverse complement strand
TCTATTGTTCTTTTACTCCATGAGAATGTAAGCTTCTTGCTACATTCTCAGGTGCTAGAACAATGCCTAGCTCATAGCAGGCTCTTATCAAATGTTTGTGGAACAAATGACTAAAGTGGATGTAACTTTGAATCTAGACCTGGCTGTTTATTGCTTGCATCATCTTGAGCAAATTCCTTAACCCACTTAACCTGACTTTTGTTAAACCATGTTGATGACTCCTATCTCAGCAGGTTATGTTGAGGATATAGTATATTCAAGCCCCTAGTACAGTGCTTGGCATATAGCCACTGCTCAGTAAATGATGGCTATGACTTTCAGCTTGGTTTAGGATTTTAGGTAATCCGTGCCTTACTCTCAATAGCTCTGAAAGATTTTCTAGCCTAAATCCTGTTCTATGACTTTTCTTGAGCCAGGAGTGCAGGGTGGTGGAGAATCTCCTATTTACAAAGTTGATGGAAATATTAGTTTCAGTGAGATACTCAAAGGACAAAGAATCACAAGCTTCAGTTTTTCTTAAAAATAACACCATCTTTTTCCCGGGGGAGGGGAGATGTTTTGACCTTCTTCCGTATTGTTTCAGTATGAGAAGAACATGCAAGTGAACATGCTTGTCTATGTGTCTTGCAAATTGCCTTTCCTCCTCCTGCCTAGGGAATGGATCTGTGATATACTTTGTCCTTCCGAGAACAAAACCCTGCCCAGGTAAATACCCTTGGAACACGTATTTATTTCTCTTTAATTTGATTCTCGGTTGTGTTGGAGAATGGTGACAGTTGGGAAGTATAAAAGGAAAAAGAACTAGTTCAATATTAGTGCATTTTTTTTTTTCTAAAGAGACAGACTACACTTGAAGTTGTGGTTGTGGAGATCTGGTTTATTTATTTAACCACTATTGGTCTATTTTAAAAAAGAGACCTGGGAAGAAAATCTAATAGATGAGTACAGCAGAATTTATGGCCCCAACTATACCAGAATGTACCAGATAAGATTCATATTTTGTTTCCTGAAAAAATATTTTGTATCATGCAATATTGCACAGTTTGTGTTTGTTTATTTGAGAGTTTTTATCTTGGGACATTAGTCATAGAGTTACTTCTTTCTTTTAGCATAAAAAATAAAAAGAAAATCTTGGAGGTATAATGTTGGGTAGAACAAGGTAAAGAGCAGGCTTGCTGTAGAAAACATTGCTTTATATATAATTGATCCACAAAATTTCTTGAGACTGGAGAAATATTGCACAAGGAGTTTCATGTTTTATGAAGCATCATTGAGAACATTATTTGTTAAAGTGAGCATAAAAATATGTTTTCTGGCATTGATGATTAAATTTTTTTACTTATTTTACTTATTTCTCACTTCTCGAATTATCTAATTTTAACATTTATTTTTTCTTCTGCTTTCTATCTCCCAAAAGGTAGGATTGGCTTATCTTTTGTCTATGAAAATAATATCTGATAGAGTCCTGGATCGAAATTCAAGAACTCACTAGGCATCTACTAATTGTACTAATTTTAAAGTTGTGTATACAATCAGTTCGAATGCTGATTTACTGTGTGACTTTGAGTAATACACTGCTCTTCTCTTTATTTCCTTTATTTGTTCTGTAGGAATAAGATTATAGCTAATGAAATTACGCATTAAAAAGCACTTGACTAGCCAACAAAGAAAAAATGCTAATGCAGCATATTTTTGAATGGATAATTCTTGATTTTGTCCTTGTTTTAGGGAAAAGAGGATTAAAAAAAAAAAAAACATTAGAAATTGGATTCTGTTCGCAGTATAAGGACAGCTGTCAGGCTAATCCCTGGCACCCTCAGAAGATAAAATGGGCTGCCATTGATGTAGCAACAATCATTCTTTCTGACAGAGATCTTTGGTCCTCCTGCTCCCTTACTCCACTGGCTCCTCAGAGAAGGTGTGTCTGATTCTCAGGCAGAGCCCCTGACCCAGGTCCTGGGAGTTTTCTTACAGAGGAAGATGCCAATCATTTTGAGTTTCAAAGCTAAATTTTATTCTGGACTAATAACCACTGTGGAAAGTCAAAGCAATTCATGAGCATATAGTAGAAGATAAATTAATAGATGACATTTGCTCATATTTTTCTATATGAGATCTGGAAATCAAGTGTTAAACCCATGCAATGGACATCACACTTTCACACTATGCAAGTTAAGCTTAACTAAAATAAACTATAAAGCAGGTAATTATTAAATATAATATTTGGGAGGTGTGATGGCCGTTGAAGATCGTTTGGCATAATCCCTGCAGTCATTTACTGCCTTGGGGTTTGTTCTTCTTATTTCTTGTCCAGATAATTGAAATGGTCTTGCACTTGGGCCTCTTTCTCAATAACCCCTCCCATTTGTCCTCCACACTGCTGCCAGATGGATCTTCTCTAACACAAGCTCGATCAAGTCACACTTCATTTAAACTCTGCACTGGCTACTGACTGCCATCAGACTGAAGTCCTAATTCCCAGACAAGGTGTTCAATGTTCAATAAGGACAGGTCTTTAAAATTTTGTTTAAATTTGGAAAATGTCATTGGGAGGGTTACCAGCAGTTGTTGTGTGTTTTTTGTTTGTTTTGCTTTTAAGGGTAGAGAATGAAATTTATCTTTGGAAATTCCTTTTGTTCAGAGAGACAATTCTGTGAGTCACTTTTAGTTAGCAGAAGTAATGAGAGAAGTCATAAGAACTTAATATTATTCTTGTGGATGGCTAAAACTGATGACATACTCTAAGTGAGAATGCTACAGAATGAGCTGTTAAATGCCCTATTTAATAATATAATACTAAAATTTTACCAAATCCCGTGTGCCAGATACTCTTCTAAGCTTTTTCTGTATATTAACTGATTCAATATTCATAATAACTCTTTTATAATCCTTTACTATTGACAAAATAGAGACACAGAGGTGGCATAACAAGACTATAATAAATAAAATAGCAGAAATATTTTACAATACAAAGGAAACTATTGCTCATCTTCGTTAGTAAAACAATCTCAGGAACAGAGGGCAATTTATAGGAATCAGCTATAAATACTCAGTGCTGCCAATTCTCCCACTGTCCCCTAGCAGATTTTCTATTTCAGATTTTTTGTAGTTTTATGACCTGTGTTCTTTTTTATGGGCAGAAGGGAATTGTAGTCCTGACACACACAGATTGAGTATCTGTGTGTATCAAAGTGCTTCCTAAAGGCCATTCTTATTGATTTCAAGGCTATTTATAATTTTGTAATGTTTTCACCACTTAGCCCGCTACCTTGCACAATCAAGGGCAGTTAGGGAAGAGGATAGCTGCGGGCAACTTGATGTGTTTCAGAATAACTAACTCCATGGAGGTCACACTTTTGGCATAATAAGAACAAAATCCGAACTAATTTTTTTTTGTAACAAAAATGTCCTGTTGGTTTCCATTTTAAGTCCAAGCACTCATTTATTGACATTGTTGGTCTTTTTAAAATATTATTTGTAATTATAGTTGACATACAATTTTATATTAGTTTCAGGTGAAGTGTTAGTCTTTTAAATGGCAGTTATCTTAACAAATTACAATATGATGTTGGGTAGCCCTTTAAACACTGACTTTTTTTTTTAAGCCTTATTGATAGAACTCACATACCATACATCTTACCCACTTAAAGAGTAAACGTCAAAGTTTTTTTTAGTATATTCATGGGGTTATGCAAACATCACCACAATTTAGTTTTAGAAAATTTTTATCTTCCCTAAAAGAAACTCAATATCCACTGGCAGTCACTCCATCCTGTCTTCCCCCATCCACCTTAGGCCACCATTATTCTATTTTCTGTTTCTATGAATTTGCCTATTCTGGACATTCCATAAAAATGGAATTATACAATATGTGGTCTGTTGTCACTAGCTTTTTTCACTTAGCACAATGTTTTCAAGATTCATCTATGTGGTAACATTTCTCAGTACTTCATTTTATTGCCTAATAATATTCCATTGCATGGATATAACCATATTTTATTTATCTGCTCATCAGGTGAGGGACAATTGGGTTGTTTCCATTTATTGGCTATTATGAATAATGCTACCATAAATATCTGTGTATAATTTTTATGTGGATGTGTGCCTTTATTTTTCTTGGGTACATACTTAGGAGTAGAATTGCTGGGTCTTATGGTAACTAATTTTTTGAAGAACTTTCAAATTGTTTTCCAAAGTAATTTGACTTTAAAAATGCTCCCTGTACTGCTACCATTCTCTCTTAGACTAAATTTTTTCATTAATTTATAAATTTTATAGTTATCATATTGTTACATGTATATACACACTTTATAAAGTCATCAACTCAATCATATTTTGAAAAGATTAGAATGCCAAAATTGCCTGTTTTTCCCAGTCAAATAAATTTTTAGAGAACCATTTCATTTTCTTCTAGGGTTGCATACAATTAATTCAGTTAAAAATTTTTAATTTGAATATAATTTTATTTATTTGCTTTTTGAGTAGGTACTAGAGACACGCAGTTCAAAATTCTGGAGGTACATAGTAAGGTACGTGGTGTGTTGTACCCCTCCCTCCACCAGGCAACAGACTGGAGGCAGCAGTGTTGTTTACTTCTTATGTAATCTTTCAAAAAAGACATTTTAATGCAATTTTAATAAAAAAATAACTTTAAATAAATGAGTATGTGGAACTATAAAAGTTTTGTTCTAAACTTGGTTTGGTTAATGAAAGTCAGAACAACATATGCCTCTGTGATGACTTTATTTCAAGGTTAAATAACAGTAAAAAACTTCAAAGTTTAATAATTGTCTTAAATAGCTTGAGGACATAATCAAATCTTTCTATGTCTCTTTAACTTTTAGTTTTGCCCCAGGAGCTAATCCTTGATCTACCACCTTCTGGTTATTACTTCGCTTTGTCTACATTCCCTAGACATATTATCTGCTGATTTTATCTTCTCTAACTCCATTTTGGCTGCAAATGCTTTACTTTATGGGAATCGTTTTCAAAAGTCTACAAAGCTGGCTCCTGCTGACCCCCAAACCACATGTCACACCTTGCTCTTTTCTCTTTCATGACTTCCAGACACACAGACTTCCTTTCAGTCCTTGAACAAATAAGTTCTTTCCACCTCAGCATCTGGCACTTATAGGTTCTTCCCTTAGCCAGGAATGTTTTCTTCTGTTCTTCTGTGACTTGCCTTCCTGTCCTTCAGGCTTTCTCTTTAGCTAAGGCTATCTCAGCTAAAGTTGACTTCTTCTCCTTTACTTTCCATCGCATTTGACTATTGATTTCCTTCACAGTACTTACTATAGCATTTGTTTACTTACTAGTTCATTGTCTGGAATCATCTATTCTAGTGTAGTCTATGGTCTAAAGTAAGGATGGACAAACTACAGTTCAAGCCCTGGGTCTAAGAATTGATTTATATTTTTAAAGAGTTATTAAAAAAATTTTTTTAAAGCAAAGAAAAGCATGCAACCAAGACTTTGTGATGTCTGCGAAACCTTAAATATTTACTATCTGACACTTTACAGAAAAGTTTGCTGACTCTTGGTCTAAGCAATAGTTTCCAAAGTGTACGTTTCAAGGTATGTACAAGATAATCCAGTGAGATCTTAATTGTTTATTCTTTTGCAGTTATTTATTGTGTATATTTTATGAAGTAAATAATATTTAGCATAGTATTATGTACATATAATTTATAAATTAATATATGCATTCATGTTTTGGAGATGGTGCTGAGAAATTTTTTAAATTATGAGCTTATAAAAATTGTGGAGGCAACTGATACTAAAATATATCATTTATGAAGACCGGAGCTACATCCATTCTTCCATATTCCCATCAATTAATACCCACTCAATATAATATTTTTAAAAGTAAATGACGGCAGCAGACTTACCATTTACTGAGCACATGTCATAGTCTCTAGGCATTAATTAAGCTCTTGCTATACAATACATTTTTTAATGATCATAACTACCCTATGAAGTATGTCCTGTTACCCCTATTTTACAATTGAGGATCTTGAAGCCCAGAGAGGATAAACTACTTTCTAGTGGTCACATTAGTAGTAAAAAGTAGAGGTCAAGTTTAGCTGCCTATCTGAAGCCAGTAGTTTTGTCTAATTTTATTCCTTTTGACTCTTTGCATCAGAATACAATCATATTTCGGAGCCCTTTCCACCTCAAATGATGAAGTCAAATTGACTTAGAAGGGTTAAGCGTTTCCAACAGCAGTCAATTAATATGATGAAAGGGTGTGTATATTTCTAATAGGATAAATCATCCTCGATGGTATTAACTCTCGAAGTTAGAATTGGGATATATGAGTCTAAGTATAAGTATGCTTCTGCAGTTTAGTAAATAAATCATTTAACTTCTATGAGCTAATTTCTTATCTATAAATTGGGGATAATAATAATATTTATCCCAGAGGTAGTTTTGAGAATTAAATACATGTGAAAATAATTTCATACTAAGGTCTATAAGATATTAGTCCTTCTTTAGTCATATATAACTGTGTAGGGGCATATTTTTTCTGCTATCATAGTTTTGGCTACTATTGTATCATATTTTGCTTAAACCATTCGGGTAACTGTTCAAAGGAAGCTGCATCATTCTGGCAGAGGAAGAAATCAGAGCCCAGATCCAAATGCGACATTTTATTTCTAGGCTTCTTATAAGCCCTAGTTTACTTGATCTTAGTCAAAAACACTCAAAACTACTCTTTGCAGTGCAGATTTAAAAGAGAAAACTAGTATTCATTGGCATGTCCTTTACGCATATATTGGAACATGGAAGAATATAATGCTTTAATTGTCACATACTGATCAACATTAGAAGCAAATTTGAAGTTACTATTTAGATTTTTCCAGTGCAACTGCTATTTATTAGTCTTAAACTTAAAAAAAAAAAACTTTCACAATTAAAAAAAATACCATAGCTCTTTAAGCTAATTTTATATTAAATTATAAAATAAAACCCAAAGCATATACAACATTTTCATTTCAAAAACATCTTTCGCTCATTTTAAATACTGAACTTCCAAGGCCTTAAACTAAATCTGAAATAAAAACGTTCAAAAGGAAAACGAATCACATGAAATCATTCTTGTAAAGTTCTACAATTTTTGCCACAAAGCTTTTTTATCTCCTTTCTTTCCTACAAGTAAGTGTCTTCTGGCTTTTCTTCCACAAGGCCTTTTTGCAGTAGTCACAAGGTTACATTTTTCTCTTATTCTCTGCCTTTGTCCTTTCTCTAGTTCTAGGTACTTATTTAGAAATTCCTAACACATGGAATATGTTTACCAAAGCTTGTAAATATTTATAGCTCTCCTTTTCCTCTAAATGATTGTACCAATTATTACCTAAAGTTCCATTTAGCAATTAATCATGTTCTGCCTTGTGACAAAGTTTCTTTTTTGACTTGAGCCATTATTTTATTGCTATTTAATTTTATGTGATTCTGTCTCGTTTTCTCTAGTTGTGCATCAAAATCCTTAAAGACCAGATTCACTTGCTTATTTTTCAGTCCCATAGAGTGGAGCAAAACACCTGACAACAGCCAGCCCTTTGGAATTAGACCTGGTTTCAAACCCAGCTCTGTTCTTTATTACTGTGTGACACTAGTCAGTTTTGTTACGTTGATGACCCTGTTTTGTCAATCGTAAATGGGAATGATAATACTGCCCTACGTAGTTATAAGGATTGAATTGTATGATTGTGTGATGGGCCAGGCTGCAGCATTGTACGCTCCAGGGTTGCCATCCACGTGATGTATGTGCCCAATTCGTGGGCCTGGTACATGTGAGGCACCATACGTGACAGTTATTATGGCTATCACTAAATCCCAATCCCTTAATTTTCAAAGTATAAAGAAGAAAAGGAGAGGCAAAGTTGAACAGTGTGTAAATTGTGGCAGCAAAAGAGCTACCTTTGGCTCAGGCTTCCAGGATCCCACACAGATTTTTATTTTCCTTAGGAACAAGTCAGCTGTTTTGTGAAGCTATCACATTTATTGTCTCAATAAGTTTCCTTTAAACAATCAGTTCTCGTCTCTGTTTCATATGATTTGGGATTGGGAGGTGGATAAGAAAGGAGCTTCTGAGTCAACTGGATTCTCTGACTCTCAAGGTTCTCTTCACTAGTTTGCCCTCATGGGTTTGGTGATATCAGGCTGTGCTCCCAGCGAAGGAGGAACACAGACTTACAGTGAAACTTGGGCACTTTCAGGTGTTTTGGAATGTGGTCCAGTCCTTACAGGTAGCAATTGATTTAGTTTATCACAGCAAATGAAAAATATAATTTGGATGAGATAAAAGCAGGAAACAGGAATTTAAGGGCTGGTGAATACAGAATCAAACTCCAGGTATATTTTTAATAAGTTTTGAAGACATAGCCTTAAGGATGGCCTTTGTTTAGTTGAAAGATGTTCTTGAACAATTCTTCAGGGTCACAGGGTAAGTGACATTGGTGGAGCAGGCAGAGTGATTATATGTTATTGGATTAATGTCACATCATTGCATCGTATGGAAAAACCTGTAATATTATTAGGCAGTTGCTAAGAGCAAATTACAGGACAATATTAACTGGTTAATAGAATCATAAGATAACAGAGCTGAAGGCACTCTTAGAAATGACTTGCCCAGCTCTCTTGTCTTCAGGCAAGAGAATGTCTAGATCATCCAGGACAGACATTATTCACATCCCAATGAGCTCACGACAAATAGAGAGGCCTCTGCATTTTTTGGTAGCCCATATGTTTATTTTATTACCCTGAGAGTAAAAATAAATAAATAAAATAAATTTCATTCTTATCTAACCTAAATTGCAGATGATTTAGATTTTTCTTTTCTACAACCAACCACAGACTGGTGCTTTAGTGGTGGTGTCACGTAGATGGATGACTAAGAACAAGTTCAACTTTTCACCTCTTACTACACATCTTTATCTAAGAGAAGCAGAGAGGTTCTTTCACTCAACAGATATTTATTAAGCACAAAGCTCTGTAATAGGAATTGAGAATGGAACAACGAGTAAAACAGAATCCCTACCCTCAATAGATGTACAGTTTGGTGAGAGGAGAGCAGACAAGTAGGTAAAGTTTATTAGGTAGTGTGGCAAGTGAAACAATGTTTATTATAAACATGTGAGTGTTTATCGCATGCTGGGAATTGTGCTAAATACTTCAGGTACTTCTCTCATTCATCTCACAAGTACTCCTCCATCATAACCTTATAGTTATAAAATGACAAGTTAAAGGCAACTTTTCTTTCTGTTTGGAATGTTCTTTGTGGCACATCTTAAGTTCTTGCTGCTAATGGCTTAGAGTAAATTTATGATCAATACTGCATGTTTTGCTGCTGAGATGTAGAGAAAGTATTTCAGGCTTTAGAAATCCCTTTTCTCTCTCCAATTTTTAGGCTTTCCAGACTATTACTTTTCTATACGTTTCAAAAAAAAAAAAAATCCTGTTCTGGAAGTCAAATGCTTTCATTTTCTTTACATTTCTATAGTAACAATTCTGATGCTCCCTAAAGCAGATGGAATCCTTTGGTTAAATCAGGGAAATGTCATGAAAGTAAGTGAAGAAAAAAGGATTAAGAGCACATTTCAATATACCACCTCTCCTTTACAATATGAAAGCACATACTTAGATACTTACATAGTTATAGACGCTAGGATTCAGTGCATATCCTCCTAAGATATATCTATTTTAATTAGAGATAATTTGTAAACCCACATAATACACATTACTTCTAACTGTGGAGCTTCAGGCATCAATGTACTGGGTATTGTTTTTTATTTTCTCTCTACCAATTTTTCTTCTGTGCAGAACCCACTGAGCTAACAATATTCTATACAAAGTTGTTCATTTATGTAAATTAGTTAATTTGCATCATATATTACACCTTCTGTAAAATGTTCATAGACACTTATTGCTCCTCAACATTTTTGCATTTGACTCCCTGCATGTCTCTACTACACATATGTATGATTATAGTTCTTTAAAGTAGTCATTGTGCTGATGATAATGATCTAGAATGGTCATAAAGATAGTCTCTGATTACCTTTAACAGCAAATACAAGGACACAGTGCTTGAGTATATTTAATGGCAAATGGTATGGTGATAAAGAAGACAGTGGTGATGACCAATTTGATCAGTCTATTACCTGAGTAAAATAGAAATTAACCATTGGAGAAAGAAAGGCTTCCCCATGGCCTTTATTGTGTTATGGGCTATTACATATGGCTTAGGCTCCTAAGCTGAGGACTTACCAAAGTATGAACTGAAAAAATGAGTTTGGATCCTGAAGCTTACAATTGGTGTAAGTGCAAGTGCTGTTGCAGTCTGTATTGGTTAGTGAGAAGGCTATCTGGTGGGCCCCCCTGTATTATGTGTCCTCCTCTTCCCTCCCACCATGGCTTTGAGTGGAACTTGCTGTGCTGGCAATTAATGTTCTTGAATACATTCCTTTCCTAAGCTTGGACAGATGGTGTTAAGACGGCCAAAATGGAAGTGTATTCTTTCAGGTTCATTGATTCTCTCAATCTATGTTAGGATTTTCTTTCTTCCTGGATGAAGAGGAAGTTGTATGTATGCCTGGGTACCTTAGAGAATGTATTAGGAAGAGCATGGTTAGATAATATCTCTCTTCTTGAAGTCCAGGTTATATTTGTAATACACATGTGACTCTGCTTCTCTGTCCCTTTCTGTCTTTCTCTGTTTATGTTTTTCTCCCTTACCCCCTCCTCCAACACCCCATAACCACATTACAGGATGGAGTAAATTTGTGTTTGCTTTCTAGGCAGCATGAGAAATAACAGATGTGATGCAGGTTTTGGGAGGAGAATTATAGTGCACAATGCATGTGCTAAGAATAATGGGGAAAGTTGTTATCATTATTTATTATAATATTTCCTGAGTATATTGTCATCGATCTGCTGAGTTAATATTTTAATGGGACAAGCAAGATGTTTTAGACCTAAAACATCAAGCACCTAAAAAGGTTATGCTTTAAAGACACTATTCACAACCATAGAGAAACAACAAAAATCCTTTAATTTCCCCTGCAACTCTTCCTAAACTTGTTCTCTCTTTGATTTGGTAAAAAATGGTTGAGCTGCATACAAATAGATCTGCCTGGCCCTGAGTGGTGCTTCAAGACTCTTTTAATTATTTACTTGGATTCTTGAGGTCCAATGAGCCTGCAGTCTTGTTCGTGTGAATATCATTAGGAAGAGTAGAGAGATAGAGATGGAGATAGAGAAATAGAGGGGGTGGGGCAGAGACTGCAGACAATGCAGGATGATGGGAAGAGAAGTAGAAAAGGAACAGAAATCACTGCCTGCAATCAGAATGTATAGTTTTACCAGCCTGTCGTATAATTCTACTTTGGCTAGGTGATCACCAGGCTCTATATTTCTCTTTTGAAGCACAAAGAAAATGAAGCCTTTAACAGCACTGCCAGGCCGTGAGTTAGGAAATGAGATGCTCCTTCTGCTGTTAGAGCCTCAGGTTGTTCCTGAAATGTAATTGTGACATCCCCTGAGAACACGGTGTGCTGCAGAATAGCACAGTCTAGGTGCTGGTATTTCAGTTGGCAAAGCTCCCATCTCTGCCTTAGACTTTTTCTCCTGCCACCCAAGGCTCCAGACAGTGACAGCTAAATATTGCTCTGCATGGTCATTTGTCTGAAAAAAAAAAAAAAAAAAAAAAAAAGCTTTAGAACTGTACCAGCTTTATGGATCAGCAATTGTGGCATTTATGTAAAATTTGAACCTAGCCACCAAGAGATTTGCTAAAAAAAAAAATTTACTTAGCAAAATCAAATTTCAAGTCAGCATTACTTGCCATAAGGGAAACCACAAATTGAGCAAAAGGGAAAACAAAACTGAAATTCACCTTCAAAGCTAAATGTTGACTCTTAAAACCAATGTTAACCTCTAATTCATTGGAAGTTTAATAATCTCCTTTATGTCTGGTTAAATCCAAAGTTCAGTGGGCAGTAAAATGTTTTGGCTTGTTAGATTTTTATCTCTTTACAGATTAAAGTTTTATAAATAGAGATGGGTTACTGGTTTAAATGTTTTCCACAGCTAGATGCAGAGAAATATTATTTCATTAGTCCTAGCCTGGGACAATCAAATTCTTCTTGTGAGAGGGAGAAGGAAGCCAGCCTCCACAGTGGGGAAGGTGAGAAGAGAGAGAGGAAGGAATGGCAGAGTGATGATGTTTGGAGCAGAGCCACCCATGTTGCAGAAGCCCCAAAGCAGGCTGAAGGAGGACCCACCTGGATGTTGAGTTTCTGCCATGGTTCTCTCTACCAATTTTATTTTACCCTAGAGAGGTATAAATTTTCAGAAAAGAATATTTATTGAGTATTTCTTATGTGCAAAATGGAGAGAGACAAAGAGAGGCAACAAAGAATAAAAAGAAAATATGTATATAATGACAATGAACACTCAGAAGGTCATGCTTGTCACAGGAATGGAACAAACTAAAGTGATTTCCAGTTTTTTGAGCATGAGACATTCTCTTTTTCCCTATTGAGTTTAAATTTGTTAATAGACTAATTAATTTTAATTAATAAAATTAAACTACGTATGTAAATATATCTATTTAATAAGCCATTAATTTTAAACACAGCACTTATTTGACATAGTTTTATAAATTACAAAGTGAAATTAATATGAAGATTCATTCTAGAGTTAACTTCAAATGACTCTTGACTAAAGCCACAGCCAGGTGCTGCTAAGAAAACACTCCTGTATGACATAGGTTGGGTTCTCTGTTCCTTTTGCCCAACTGGTACCGTGTCATTTGCTGGTCTTCTGTACTATTCCCTGTTATATAACATCTGAGTGGCCCCTTTTTAACATCAAGCATTTGGGGGAATCCCTACATGTAATGGTTACTTGAATTATTTTTTGACTGAGGAGATATATATATTTACATAAAGCTATTGTGAATGTTTTTCTTGATCACAACAATGAAACATATTTGAAAGCAGTAGAAAATAATATGTGAGGCATAATATCGACTTGGCTTAATGATAATGACTGGGCAACATGTAGATTCACAGACCAATTTACAGTAATGTCAGGGCCACCACTCCTGCAGGGTTGTGAGGAATGAGAGAGTACTTTTAGCTGGCTGCCTAGGGAAGACTTTGTTGGTGAGACTGCATTTAAAATTTGTGCTTCCAGGCCTCCCTGTTTCTAAACTTTGCATTATAAGAATGTAGCTGATGGCATCATGGTGTCAGGTTGCTGAGCAGTATCTAGAAGCTATTGGTATTCTCACTATAGGGTAAAAAGATTAGCTATTCTACTGGCCAGATGTAACTCTAGCTGGCATTTGAATTTGAGTGTCAAGAGGAGCTTCTCTCTTTGGAACTCTAGGGTGCTTATGCTAATCTCTTCCTAAACAGAATTTGCACACAATATTGGCTTCTAACTCTTTAAAGCAGGACTACCCGTATTCTCCTCTATTATATTTTTATTTAGCCTACTAGAAAGTTAAAGTAAAAAGAACCCCATTTAAAGCGTGTTGCTCAAGATAAGATGGAGCTCATTACTAGAGACTAGAGTATTTGATCCCTTAGGATCCCTGTCCAGCTTTCATTGAGGACCTTCCAGCATCCCTGACAACTCCATGTGACACTGCCCCTTGCCCCTAAGATGGCTTGTATAAGATACATGGTTGACTTCAAGTGAACTGTTTTCATTTCTTACCTGGAAATTTGAAACTTGCATCTGAGAGGCAGAGTCTGGGAGTTTCAGAGCTAAGCTGTATTTACAGAAGCTTTCTAAAGAGGGGAGGCATGGACTTTAAGTCATAGATGAGTTCCATAGGCTAATCGGTATCTTCCCAATAACTCTCTACTTTTTTTCTCGAGCTAAGCAGAAGTGGATTCTATTATTTGCAACCCAAAGAACTTTAAACGTATAAGTGTTCTGGGCCATGAAAGTGGACTGTTGTTTTTTAGATTCTAAGTTAAACCCACTGAAAAAAATTAAGGATTCTTAAAATTGAGAGTTGTAGGCCACATATGCATTAGAAAGTTATAGAATTTAGATTAACCCAGGGAGAAATCTGCATTCACATTTACATTGTCTATGACCAACTTTGTGTTTTCGTTGAGGTTGGGTAGGGAATAGCAGTGCTTTCTTTTGACCACTTCCAGGTTTTATAAGACTTTACGATGTGCAGAAATTCCGTTTCTCTGACCCTATAGAAAGCTCATCCAATGGTTTGGCATCGTTAGACTTGACCAAGCTCATCTGGCTAATGTTACTTTTAATGGGGGCAGTCCTTATTTCCTCCCCTAACCGTAAGGGCTGTTTTTAGAAGGACTTAAAAAAACAATAAGTGCTCTATTTAAAGCACTAATTTTATATTGGTAAATGTAAAAAAAATAAAAAATCTTATTAGAAAAAGAGTATAGTATAATTATGTCAATATAGTAAAAATAAAAACAAGTATTTATATAAGAAGATTTAAGGGGCAATAGGCCACAGTGCTAATAGCCATTTGAAGGGGCAGTGGAGTTACAGATATTCCCCTCTCCACCATTTTCTCCAGTTTTCCATAATGTTGTGACCAGTCATGTGCCATGTGTCTCCATTCTGGTCAGAGCTTCTATTTTTGTTTTTGTCATTACATCCATAATAATTTTTGAAAACATAGGATATAGGAAGAATAAATAAATACACCTAGTCCACTTTAAGATCAGAAAAATAAGGAGAGAGAAAAAGAGGAAAAAGACAGAGGAAGAGAAAGAAGGAAAGAAAGAAAAAGAAAGGAAGGAAGGAAGGAAGGAAGGAAGGAAGGAAGGAAGGAAGGAAGGAAGAAAAGAAGGAAGGAAGGAAGGAAAGAAGGAAGGAGAAATTAGATATTCTCAAGTATAGTCAGATTATCAGAGGGGGAAAAAAAAACCTGATAAAAAAAACCTTGAAAAACTTTAAACTTTAACATTTGGTCTTGAAGTTCCAGGAGAATTTTGTGTTTATTTTCATTTTATGAATGACTGAATGATGTTTGTGTCAGCATTTTAAAAAATGGGATAGAAACTAATGTACTTTTTTCTTCAGTGTAACAGTTTGAAATGCTTATATCCCTAGAAATGAAGCAGCTGCTTTTCAGAGAACTGCTCCAGGTTTAAATTAAAAGGTTATTTGGCAGAGTTGTCCTCTTTATTTGTCTAAAATAGAATTAAATGACACAAACAACACAGAGAAACCCCCTCCTAGATTCAAAAGAAAGTGAACAAAAATTAGTATTAATAAGGATCATCCTTCTACTCTCTTTCAGAATTTTAATGTAAATATAGTGTCCCAGGAAATGTTTTAATTAGAAATTTAAAAATCATTTAACATATATAACGTGCCAAAGTTATTATATATTTTGTGGACTAAAACACTAACACCTTCTTTAACATGGTATGCTCATATGTTTACATATCAAATACAAGAGGACCTTACTCAAAGCATATAAGAAACAATTAAGGAATTTAATGATTTAGGAATTAGAACTAGATTGGCCTTTACAAATGATCTAGACCACTGCTGTCCACTATAACTTTTTGAGATGATGGCAATGTTCTATATCTGTATTGCCAATACAGTAGCCACTAGTCTTATATAATTACTTGAAATGTGGCTGGTATGAGTAAAGAACTAAAATTTAAATTTATTTAAATTCAAACTAAATAGCTACATGTGGCTAGTGCTCCAGTACAGATTATGCTTATTTGGCAGATAAAGAAATCGAGAGGCTAAGTGAGAAGCCCAAGACAACTGTCAAATCTACCATTATTATTTTCTATCAATTTTCATTAAGGAGAAATTAGGGAAGAGAAGGAAGATGAGTGAGTTTGGTACATTAATGTTCTAAAAAATGCTCCCTGATAAACGTTTATTTTGAACCTCTTGAAATACCTAGAAACCACCCACTCAGTAGAAACCAACCACCCAAATAGATTAAGCCCCCCAAGCCCACTTTGATTAATACACTTGATAATATTTTGAAGTCTTCAAAGCTTGTTCGCATATATGATATTCTCTTATTTGCTATTTTCGACAACCACATCAGATTGGAAGAGAAAATATTATCCCCACTTTATATCTGATAGGCCAAATGATTAGCTCAGGTTCATGTGCCCTGGAAGTGTGTCTTCTGGAAAAGAATGTTTTGACTCTCAGTTCAGTTTCTTTCTGTTATACTTGGCTGTCTTTCATCTCAGTCCCTGAGAAAGGTTTAGACCTGGGAAACTGCCTTAGTATTTAGGGCAAATTAGGGGAGCCCCACAGAGCAGAAACATCTCACGCAAAACATCCTCTGGCAGAAGTCTAGTGGGAGGCAGTATAGACTCCAACATCAAGAACATATAGGATTGATATCAGTCTGTTGAATTTACTAGAAGTATACCTTGAGAGAATTACTTAATCTCTTTAAATGCCACTTTCCTGATTAGTACGAGGACAATAATCGTACCTAGTAGACTTCTTATGCAGGGCAAGGGAAATGATTTGTGTAAAGTGCTATGTACAGGCATATAGTAACTGCTCAGTGCATGTTAGCTATAATTAACATATTAACATGAAAAGACATGAACTGTGTTTTTATTGCTTTATTGGCCTATTTCAAGATTCAGAACTAGGAGGCAGTAACTTTGGGTTTGACCTACTTTAAAACACTACAAAATCTCTTAGTGTTTTCCCACATTCTTTCCTTCCTCTATAATTCTCCATTCTCTGTATCCCGCTACACCACCATCAGGAAAATGTAATTGAGTTTCTACCCTAGAATCCCTCTTTCATGGCTGTAACCTCTGTGAAGTTCTAGGGCAACTAGCGTCGGCAGATACAGTGTGGCTGGTTGGATCTTGGAAATACCGATTGGCTTCCTGACATCCACCATCATTGTGGGAGCAGCAGCATGTAGCCCCACACCCAGTTCAAAGGAATATATTTTAATAAAGTTTTCTAAATTAAACTCTTTCTCCCTGTAGACACATTTGCCCCCACACTCCTTACCATCCTTACCACTGTAAATATTGAGTCATTATCAAAATAGGAGAAATCTGCCTTTGTCCCCAATTCAGGGGTTATAGCCAGTAAACTTGTTTCTCCTTCTCCAGCCATCTTGTAACCCACAGGCTCGTTCATGGCTTTGGAAATGTTCAGGATGGACCCCAAAACATTTTGGTATCAAGGATATCATTTAGATCCATAGATTTCCTCCCTAATGGTCATCCCTACTATGGGAGAAGAATATCCAAATCATATAGATCCTACATGTAAAACAAGGGAAGGTTGAAGACTTATACTCTAAGTTAAAATGATAACCTGTTGTCCTCTCTGATGGGAGGAAATTCACAGCACAGAAAATGGTAAAAGCACCATCCAGGGAGGTAAATCTTTTCTCCGTGGTCTGGGTGAGTATAGCTCATCCCAATTCCATTAATTACCATTCTTTTAAGAGCACTCTCATGTCAGTACATCCTCCCCCTATGGATTATTCAAATGGGTAGAAAGATTGTAAAATCCTTCTTTGGCTAATATGAATGATGACAAGAAGAGAGTATAGTAATGTTAGTGCCCCAATTTCAACAGAACATAACAAATATTTAATAATTACTGTGACCAGTCATGTGCCATGTGTCTCCATTCTGGTCAGAGCTTCTATTTTTGTTTTTGTTAAAAATTTGCATCATAGCAGGAATGTAGATAGATACCTATAAAGTTCTTTTAGCAGTTGGAAAAAAAAATCTGGTTAAAGCATGGTGCTAGTGTAATCAAGATCACAATTTTGATCTCTACATAAGCCTGTTAGATAAAACATTCTAGTTCACATTTATAGACTGAACCCCAACTAGGACTAGCCTTTTAAACAGTATGCATACTAGATAAGATGAATGGACTACAGAATGTTTGTGGCATATTTACCTGTCATGATTACTGGGAAAAGCAACACAAAGACCTTGGCCTCATATCTGAAGGACAGACAGCACATTATTAACAACAGAGTGAGAAAGTGCTAGACCTAGGTTCAGGCCCAGACCACTTACTAGCCATATGACCTTGGGCCTTTGAATCATGATTGTGCTATTTGGAAAATAGAAAAAAAAAATAGCTTTTCTTCCTTTATCACAAGGGTGTTGTGACGAAAAAATGAAAGAATAAATGAGCAATCTCTTTGTAACTGTAAAGTGCTTATACAGGTAGAAGATACTATTAATATTTATAGCCTAAATGCTTGGAGATTTTTTTTATAGTTGCCATTGTTTGTTCTCCCCTGCCCCAGGGTAGCTTTAAAAAATATGCCCCGTGTTTCTGTTATGATGGCATTTAGACCTCTGCTTCATCAAAGTCAGGGACACACTTTCATAAATTCTTCTTCTTTATTGAAATAGAAACCCCATATATCTCTAGTGGCACATTATCACCAACAAATACTCAGTATGATGAATGACTGTGAAACAGAGTTGATGGTCACTGCATAATTATTCTTCCATATAAATTACATTAAAACAACATTGTGTAACACCTGCAAGACAAGGCTGCCTTTCTGAGAAGTTATTTTTAGTTGATAGGGAGGAAAGGAAGAGAGATGGGCAGGGCACATGCAACTGCCTCCAGAGGAGCTGTAAAGACATCAAGAAAACATAGGGCAAACGTGGCTTTGCTTTCTATTTTAAACACCTTCATGTTGCACAGCTGAGTTGTAAATGTTAAGACCGTAAACACAGAGAAGCTCTTAATTTCCTCCCTTCCATTGAATTAGGCTTTAGTTCAAAAGTTACCCAAGATCTCAGAAATTATCTATTTAAAATATTAAGCTGATTTCAGGGAGAAGGGGTTCATTGACCTGAAAGCAAGGATATATTCTTGTGCCACTATACCTTAAATTTTGACACTGTTGAGTGAATTCCTCAAGGACTTAAATCCTGAGGGGAAAATGCCATGTTTAGTGAGAAATAAAAGACATAAAACACTTTGACCAGTGATTGATAATAGAAAGGAGACAAATCTCAGTGAACTAGAAAAGATATTTCAAAATCAGACTGAGTCTATGTTAAGTCACAGAGATGAGACCAGGAAAAAGCCCTAAATCTTTGCAGAGCCTCTGGGTTCCAGGTTGGAATATCAGCCTCTAGGCCAAAAGAAAAGTACTACCTTGTATTCTGAGGTATTTCAGGAGGGCGCCTAGATAAGCTAGGCCAAGATTAAACACAACTTCTCCTTCCTATAAGGATTCATGCCACATATATTTTCCTCAGGCCTTTAAATAGAAAAATGTCCAGTTTCTTGAGATGAAATGCAGAGTTGCTACACAACTGCTGATATGAGGAAAAGAACAGAATTCTTCTTGCCAAGAAAGTCATTGCACTTCTGTTGAGGGAGACTTTGATTTTGATCCATTTCTCATGAAAGGGAGAGGGGACCCTTGCCTAATTTGTTTTTTCTGGATACTATGCTCATTAAATCATCTGGTAGATATGACTCAAAACATGACCTTACCCCCTAGAGCCTCAAGAAAGATAAAGAGAATTTCAAAGTATTTTAAATAAGGTCTTTTGCTTGGAGTGGGTATTAAAACTATTGATAAAGATGCTTATTTAGGAATATACATATATGGGATCCATGCTAATATCTGCCAACACCTAATAACCATGAAATTATTGTATGTGCTTGCTTAGACATTTCTTTTTTTTAATTAATTAATTAATTTTTTTTAATGGTAACATTGGTTAATGAAATCTGGTAAGTTTCAGCTGTACATTTTATGCTTAGACATTTCTATTCCCATTCTATTGCCTTAGTGAATTAATGGTTGATATTTTTACAAAGGGTTATTAGGCTATTTCACAATGATGATCATGCTCACGCTTATTTTCTATAACCTAGATTAATTGCTAAATCATTTAACAAATCTTAAAGCACCTTTAAAGTTATTTTGCAAATAGTTTCACTATAGGCATGGTTTAATACCTTGTTTTTTGGTGGCTTCTGCTCTGATATATGTTAATGCAAATAATGCAATTTTTACATGAAAGTCGTGTCAGCTCTTTTCTGGGATGTGGTTAGGAAATGGATATTACTTGATGGCATTTAGCTAGAGGACTCCTCCTCCTATGAGGTTTTCAAGGGAGCCATTCACACAAAGAACAACATTAAATAGGCATTTTTATTTGCTTTTTAAAAAACTTTTTTGACCCTGATCTAAGCATGATCCCACTACCTGCGCCCCCACCCCCCTGACACACATAAATAGTTTCATCTAATAGAAAAGAGTTTTAGCAATGTGGTACAAAGGATTTAGGTAACTTCAGAGATTCTAATCAAATACATAATTTATTCCTGGCAGCTCCCATGGCCATGGGCTCAGAGAGTAAAACAATTTTAAATTAAAACAAGCCTCAAGAGAGAGTCGTGTGACCACAGATATTTTCCAGCTTCTTCCATCATACGCTGCATATATGTAGGGGTGCAAAAATACAAAGAATAACCTAGATGGCAAGTGGCTATGATAGAGGGATAAAAACCTGGACTCTGGGATCACATGCTTTTGATTCTAATCAAAGTAATATTCCTTGTTATGTGATGTTTATATTTCTAGGATAAAGCATGTGGCTTAGACTAGAGACCAATGTAGAGCTTTTACTTTTTCATAATCCTAAAAATTAAAATTCTGTACTCTTCACCTCTGGAGAGCTATATGGTATAGGAATTTCCATTGCATCTTGGAAGCAAAGAATAGCCAGATCAGGTAGCCATGCAAAAAGAAAGAAATGTTTGCTGGTTCCTAAGACAAGCCATGGTGACTTAATTGATTCTTCTACATGGGCTTAACTGAATGCCTAATAGTTACTTTAAAATTAACATGTCCCAAACAGGGGTCTCCATATCCAACTTCTATTTTAAACCTGCATATTCCTAAGTCTTTCCCATATCAGTTTATAGCACTCAATTACTTGGGCCAAAAGTACTTCTGAGTCACCCTAAATTCCTTCGTTTTCCTTATTTGCAACCACAATGTCTGATCCATCCGTAAGTCCTCTGGTTTTATTACCAAAATGTCTTCTGAATCCATACACTTCTCACTCTTTTCACTGCTACTGTGCTTGTCCAGGCCTCCATCACTTTCTGCTTAGATTATTGTAACCATAGTGTTATTACTATAGCCCTGATTCCATTCTTGATTTACCACAATTATTTCCAGCACCACAGCCAAGATTAGGGTTAAAATTATAAATCAATTCATATCCATTCCTGTGTAAAATCTTCCAGTGGCTTCCCATGCATTTTGAATAAAATCTCAACCTCCTGAACAACCTGGCCATCGTGGCCCTCCTGGTTCTTCATAGACTAGTGGCTACTTGTAACACCTAATCTTGACCTCTCCCTACCCATCTCCTAACTCTGCTCCAGCCTCTTTGACCTTGCTCCATCTTATCTTTGCATAACTGGTTCCTTCTCTTTATTTAAGCTGAATCATCATCTCCCTAGAGAGGCCTTTTCAGACATCTTAACTTAAATGTCACCTCTTCACCCCAGTCCCATTACTCAGTTCTATTTTATTCTTAGCATTTTTTAAAAAATATAAAATGATCTCATTTGTTTGTTGATGTATTTCTTGTCACCTCTTACTACAATAGAACTTCTGAGCCTATTCACTGCTAATCCTCAGGGACTAAAATAGTGTCTGGCTTGCTCCATAAATGAGTGATTTTAAAAAGTCACCCTCTAAAAGTAAATGTGGCCTAATCAATGTTCTCCAATAGGACCAACTGATTTGACATCTCTGCCTTTTGAGAAACAAGAAGAAAGAGGGGAGAGATGGGAGCACATGGTGAATGCTTTCCTCTTGCTTCGCATCAAGTAGCATATGTTATGTGCAGTTAAAGACATAAAAGTTACTGAGCTCTAAGAGCATGTTGCGTAGTTGCAGGGGAGGTGGTATGTGTACAATGTGAATCAACGAAAGAATTATATAATAAATTCTAAAAAATTCAACAGGAATTTAAAGAAGGAAAGATCAGTATGAAATGCAATAGTTGAGCTAGGCTTCATGAAAGAAGGATTGTCTGTGACACATGGAGCGGGGAATCTGAAAAGAGAGAAGAGGAGAAGGGCTTCCCAGACAGAGAAAGGGTCATAAATGAAGGAAAAGAAATGTGAACAAGGACTGGTTTGGGCCAGATTTTGCCTTCGGAAAGCCAAGAAGAGAGTAGATTAGATCTTGCTTAACCCATACGTATTTAGAATGCTCAGATATGTTTTTTCAAGCAACTTACTATTCAATGTTCTAAAAATATAGTTTTCTTCATCATTACTTAAAGAATTTAACTTCCAAAGCCATCTCAGTAGAGCCTTTTGGCAGAAGAGAGTAAAGGATTAATCTAAAGCACCTATCATTTGTGGTCACTAAACTACTCAGCAAAATCTCAGCCCAGTCTGGGTCTCAAACTTTCACATGTATTGAGATCACCCAAAGGGCTTGTGAAAACGCAAATTCCTCACCTGAACCCCAGAGATTCTGATTTAGTAGATATGAATGGGAGCTCGAGAATTCTCATTTCTAGCAAACGTTACTCAGAAACAAGTAAGTGGAATGGAAGGTGATTTATTAAGGCATTCCTTTCCTCGCTAAGGCTCTGGTGGTATTTTTCTTGGTAATTGGGTTTTATTTGTTAAACAAATATTTATTATCTGCCTACTCTGTACCAGGCACTATTGCTGGGGTTCAAGAGTAAACAAGAGATCATAGTTTGTGTCCTCAGGAGTTTATAATCCCTCTATGGAGGTACACAATACATGAATAAATTAATAATATGATTTAAACATAACTTAAAAATTACATATATCAGGCAAATTATTTTGTACTAGTGATGTGGAAAGAGAGAAAGAAGATTGTTTGGAGAAGAGAAGGTGCTATTAATAGGTAATTTGCAAGGATATTTGTACCAAAGTGTGTTAGAAAGGACAACAATGTGGTTGTCCCCTTTTGTAGTCTGTGACAAAACATATAACTATGATGGAAGCATAGTTACAATGGTCCCAATGTAAAGCCTCTTCTCTTTTTCTCTTTCATTCCCTTCTCCTGCCTTTAGACATTGCTGTCAAGTTAATCTCAGTGATGTAAAAAGTACATAAGCTATGAATAATGCATGATAAACATATGCCTTATAGCAATGCATGCTACTGGGATGAAACTGACAAAACTGTAAACATGTTAGAGGGCAAGTACCAGGTGGGAGCTCTTCATTCACCAACTGGAGAGGTACAAAGTGGCTGTTTAATAACTTTCACTGTTAGAATAATAGGGACTTTCACAGGCACATCCACAGCTTCCTTCAAGACACTGCCAGTCATGGGCCATTACTAAATGATCGGTGACCTGTTTCTGATAGAAAGTGATTTTGTAGAGAATTGTGGAATGTCTAAGCTTTAACTTAGTCCTCTCTCTTGCATCTTGGACTAGAATTCAATAGCAGTTACTTCTGCAAAGAGATATAGATTCAAACATGCTTATATAGATTAATGTTTCATCTTGGAGTATTCTCCCCAAATCTTCATGGTTGGCCCTGAAGATCTGTTTTCATAATATACTAATATATTAAAAAATGTAAATACTTGAATATAAAATCAACTCTAAACAAAGCCAGATACACCTTGTAAATTGTTGAACAATTACCTATTATCAGATGACTAATACACAGTTTTATTCTTCTTGTATTGGTTTGTTAAGGCTACCATGACAAAATACCATAGACCGAATGGCTTAAATACAATTTAAATTTATTTTAAATTTATTTCTCACAGTTATGGAGGCTACAGGTCCAAGATGAAGATGTCGGCAGGTTTGCTTTCTTCTAAAGCCTCTTTCTTTACTTGGCTTGCAGATGGCCACCTTCTTGCTATGCTCTCCCATGGTTTTTCCTCTGTGCACACATCCCTACGGTCTATTTGTGTGTCTAACTTTTTCTTATGAGGGCTCTGGTCAGATTAGATTATGGCCCACCCTAATTTTAACTAATCACCACTTTAGAGGCCCTATTTCCAAATACAGTCACATTCTGAGGTACTAGAGGTTAGGGCTTGGAATACGAATTTTGGGGGAACACAATTAAGTCCGTAAGTCTAATCCTAATATATGTTTTTGGTCTTGAGAATCAATGAGTAGGATTCAGAGAATCCATGCAGCACTTGCTTTGGGGTAGAGAGAGACACCTCACACATACTCCCAGAACCCAGTTATGAAACAAATGAGTTCTAATAGAAACTTTTAAAGTTCTGTGTTTTCTTTCTGTTATTTCTTGAGGTTTTACAGAAAGAAGAGGCTTCAGCTCTAATGTTGTTCTGACATGGAGATATAAAGATGGCATGCTGCAAGAATTAATAATAGAAGGACATTACTTGTAGATGGAGGGGCACAGAAGCTTTGTGTAATAGGTGACATTCCATCTGGGCCTTATAGAAAAGGTAGCAGGTAGGTGTGAAGAAATTATAGAGTATGAGAAGCAAGACAAAGGCATGGATGTGGGACAGTGTGGCATGTATAAGGAGGTTATCTTTTTGAAAATATAGTAATACATGATGCATTTTATGTAAATTATCACACTGATTTCCACCCAGAACCCCATGAGCTGAGCTAAACAAGAATTTATATTCTTTTTCAATGATAAGGAAACAAAAGCTCAGAGAGGTTGGATAGCTAATAAGAGAAACAGGATTGAAAAAATGGTAGTTAGACATGACTAGGCAAAAAACAACCCCATGAAATTAATGGAGACATTGAGAAGGTCAGAGAATTTTCTAGAACATATGAGTTGGGGATTTGAGCCAATTTTATTTGAAATTCAATGCACAAAGTGACCTTGGTTGACACCAGGATGTGAAAATCAAGTATATGTCTATGATTATCCCTCTCATCAATATTATGCTTATAAACCATTTGGCATTGTTTTTAGATTCACAGAGCAATAGAAAGGATAGGAAGGAAAGGTTATCAATACATTTGAGTAAAGACTTTATTTTTGAAGAGATTCAAATAGAACTTTTGTGAGTGAGATAGTTATTTTAAGTCTTTGCAGGAAAAGTCAAAGGAAGGCATGCCCTTTACTTGACAGTGTAAATTTTGATGTCATAGGATACATGAGATATCTATTTTTTGTTTTTCTTCTTATCAACTAAATGTATGTCTTTCTTCACTTTCCTTTTTTCATAAACCCATCTCTTTGTTATTTTAGATGCAGCATACCTGGGTATTGTTGGCACATGCTGCCTGGAATCATATCCCATTAGACCAGAATAGTAGACAGGGTTTACGAGAAGGCATGTAGATCTATGTGATCCTGCTGGAGACTGGCATGGGAGATGGGCAAGGGCAGTGGTTCTCAGAGTGAGGTCCCCAGGTAAGCAGCATCGGCATCACCTGGAGTAATGTTTGCTAGACATGTGAATTCTCAAGCCCCCATTCATATCTACTAAATCAGAATCTCTGGGGGTAGGGAGAACAATTCATGTTTTCACAAACCCTTTGGGTGATCTCGATACATGTGAAAGTTTGAGACCCAGACTGGGCTGGGATTTTGCTGGGTAGTTTAGTGACCACAAATGATAGGCGCTTTAGATTAATCCTTTACTCTCTTCTGCCAAAAGGCTCTACTGAGATGCCTTTGGAAGTTAAATTCTTTAAGTAATGGTGAAGAAAACTATATTTTTAGAACATTGAATAGTAAGTTGACTGAGAAAACACAGTGGCCGCCAACCAGTCTGTTTACTGTAGAAAACAACTTGGTTAACAAGATTTACTTGGAGCAGAGCACGGGGTGCCTACTATTTCTCTAACTTCTACCTTCACATCCCACATCTTGGGTTTCTGTCATTATTTTTCTACTACAGCTATCAAATTCATCCCACTTTCTTTTTACGTTCACCACAATCACTCACAACATAAATGAACCCCAGTTTACTTTTTAGTGTCTGAGTTTCCTCTGAGCTCCAGAGCAGCCTTTCTCCCAGAATTTCTGCCTCCACATGACTAGAGATTAAGCTATGTTTATGTGTATGCTCCTGGGCTCACATTTAGTTTGCCCAATGAGAATGGGTATGGAGGAGTGATGGATAAAAAGTAGTGACAGTTACTTTCACTCAAAGGGAAACTCGGAGGCATACATTCAACAATTATTAGTCATTATCATTTTGTGTGCTTTGCAATGAGAGAAGACACATATAAATAGCTAAAATACAATAAAATACAATGACAAAATAAGGGTACATTTAAAATATAGAAAACTAGATAAGGAGAAATTAATGAGGTGGAGGAAGAGCTAAGAGAGAGAAGTACAAAAAGGAAATAACAGTTGGCACTGGTCCTCAGAGCCCAGTTCACTAGCTAGAGCAACCGGGTAAAGGAGGCATCACGAGCAAGGGCTTGCAGATAGGAAAGCTGCTTTGGAAATATTCCACAGTAGTGCAGTGCGGCTAATATATAGGGGACAAAGCAAGAGTGGCTACCGACAGACGTGAACCATACTCCAGGATCAGATTGTGAAGGCCCTTTCCTTACTCTCATAAGTATTTTAATATAATCAGTATTTAGATGACCACATTGAGTAGTGAGATCAGAATCCAAATTTAGTGTATAGATTGGGATATGGACTATAAAGAAGGGGTGGTCGTTTGAATAAACAAGTCATAGAAAATGGTTTTTGTTGTCACAATCAAAGCATAACAAAATAGATCCTCCCTATTTATTGTATGTGTTACTATGGTATTTTTAGGTCTAGCACTATGATTTTGGAGGTAAAAGAAGCTTCAGATGAGTGTCACTGTACCTCTTAATATCTTACTTAATTGAATTGGAGTTCCACTCAGATTAATTTTTATAGATTTTTTTTCTTCCCTGCTAACATCCTAGAAGCTAGAAAAATGATTGAGACGTTTCCTTTAAATTGTGACCTGTTAGAACTTTGACCATTAGAGGCATGATGAGCAAAGGTCTTTTTTTTTTTTTTTTTTTTAAAAAAAAAAGGAGCTGTAAGGAGTATTATCGTCCTGTCTACTGAAGCTGTGGTGGGATTGTAATGCTTGGTGCCCACTCTCAAATTCTATCCTGTTAAACCCTAAAAAAACAAGAAACCCAGAAACCACATTCCCCATCTCCTATAGCCCTACAGAGACAACTAAGATTTCTAAATGAGCTTATTTTTAAATATGAAAGGGAAGAGTTTACTCCCACACAAATTTCACCATGGTTATAGTTCCCAATTTTTATTATACATACCAGTATACCAGGCACTCTATAGATCTTACTGTTTTCCTCTGTGTATTTTATGGCTTTGGGTTTTACATTCATGTCTTTAATCCATTTCAAATTAATTTTTTGGTATGGTATAAGACAATGGTCTAGTTTCATTCTTTTGCATGTGGCTGCCTAAATTTTCCAGCACTATTTACTGAAGAGACTTTTCTTTCTCTATTTTATGTTCTTGGCTCCTTTGTTATACATTAGTTGTCCACCTATATTTGGGTTTATTTCTGGGCTCTCAATTCTTAATATCTTAATATCTTATATCTTAATATTAATATAATATCTTAATATCTTAATATCGGTCTATGTGTCTGTTTTTTTCTACTGGCAGATCTTTAGTAAGTATTTTTGGAGGAGGTGCAATGTAAAATTTACTGTGAAGAGTAAGTAAGATTTCAATGGAGAAGGCAGAGGGAAGAGTATATGTATATATGCAAAGACACAGATGTAGAAAAATTGAGGCAATTTGGGAGCATAAAGTAGAGAGTAACAAGTAATCCGATAGATGTAGAAAATATGGTATGAAAGGAGGATGTTGTAAGATAAGGTTAGGAAAATGCTTTCAATTATATTTAGAAGAACTTGAACATTATGCTCTGGGATTCAATACTTCTTGAAGTAGACATTGAAGAAAGTTTCTGGAGGAGATAGCAGTCAATATAGATGTTTATAGATTTAAGAAAACTTATAGGCTGAGGGGGAAGGGCTAATTCAGAGGTGATATTTGAAGACATGAGAGAGAGGAAAATTGGGATCAAAGATGCAGACTTGGAAAGCATGTCTGAAGTCAGGAAAGAGAAACAAGCATAAATGAAGATGATGAGAAATCGGGAGGCGGAGCGAGTTCATTCCAGACAGCCTGGATCTCAGTGGAGGGAAGGTGAGATTGCTGGACATGGAAGATGGGAGTGAGGTGAAAGAGCTTTGGGAGGAAGAGCCATTACTGCAGATGACGAAACGGGCTCAGGGCTATTAACCGACTTGCCGTGAAGGTGGTGGAAAGCACATGGGCCAATAAGTAAAGTACCTAGAAGAATTCCTGGCACACAATTAATTGGTGCTCAGTAAATGTTTGACCCCTCTTTTATTTTACTTGCCAGGTCTCTGAATAGTACCTCTTTGCAGGCCAGAGTCCACAGGTTAGCGGCTGCTCTGCCAGCGTGTTCTCTTTCCATGGCTTACCACTTTCCATCGTGTGATCTCCCAGGCACTACCCCATTCCCAACAATTCTGCCTCCTGCTTTTCATAGTTCAGAGGCTGGCATCCCTCCAAACATTCCAGTCTGTCTGTGATGTCAATTTTTAGTAAATTTCATGTATACTTTAATCTCAGCCCCTTTACGTGCTTGTTGACTCATGTGGCTTCTTGAAATTCTATTTATAGAATTAGACATTTGAGAAGTGGCAAAATTGGTTTGATTATAGACACTGAATCAAAGATTTACCTCAAACCCAACAAAATAAATGAAGCCAGAATGAAGCTTCTGTTTGGTATTTAGCAAGGCTGGCAGAGATTTCTCCAGGACAGCACATTAGAGGAGCAAGTGAACAGCACTCCCTGAAGCATCACCAGGAGCTCTAAGCTAGAGTCAGCCAAATCAGGCTGCTAACCGGAGAAAGAAAACTTGGTGTGAATATACATATAAATGTTACATGTCTATGTGAGCATATAATATGTACCTATATATAGTCAGCTAAAGCTGGCAATGAAAACATCAACTCTACTTTCTTGGCTTACTTAAACTGTGTAAAAATAGAGAACAATGTGCAAGCCACGGCTAGTTAGAGGGTGTGTGCATATTGCGTGGAAGGATCTGTTAAGAAACTTACAGTCTGACTGCCTGCTTGGTTTGGAAGCCAGAGTCCAGCCCATTTGTCACGGCCTGAACTGATTTAATGGAGATGACTTCAGGAGGACTTTCCGCTCAGGCACAATTTATGTGGAGAGAAGAAAGAAGGAGTTTCTCTACACAAGTAAAGAGGCCAATAAATATATAGGTGCTTGTGAGGTGGGGGCAGGGAGGCTGGGGCAAACTAGTGCACACAAAATGTGTGTGTACAGTCACATGCATTAAATGTATATGCAAATATACAAGTACTGCCATCCATTAGGGGCATTTTTGAGAATTCGTAGAATTTGAGGCACTGGACAAAAGTTTCTGGTGATTCTAAATCTAAATTATTTTATAATTTAATTATAGTTTAACCTAATATTATTTGACATAAGTGCCCTCTCATAAATAATTTATTCAGCAAACATATATTGAGCATCTATAATGTTGCAGGTACCATATTTGGCTCTGAGCATACAAAGATGAATAAAGCAGAGTTCCTGCCTTTGGGGAGCTCGCAATCCAGTGAGTGAGATGATTAACATTGTTATTCTTCAGTATTATTGAGTGCTATAATATTGGTATGTATAGAGGCCTTTGGAATCATAAAAAAAATTGTTCTACTTTGCTGTGTAATAAATTAGTCCAGGACTTAGTGGCATAAAGCAATCATTTTATTATTCTCACAGATTTGGCAGATTAGGAATTTGGAGAGGGTAGAGAAAAGACAGAGTAGAGATGGCTTCTTTGTGTTCCATAATGCCTGAGTCTCCAACTGGGGAGACACAATGAATAGGACTGCCAATCACAGTGTGTACACATGGCCTGTCCATAGAGCCAGGTTTCCTCATAGCACGGCAGCCTCAGGCGGCTCCGAGTGCCTTGTTCCAGCAAACAAGGTGGAAGCCATATCACCCTTTATGACCCAGCCTTATAAGATACTAGTGTCACTTCTGCCTCATACTCTACTGGATAAAACAGCTACAGGCCCACTCAGAAGCAAGGGGAATGGACATAGATTCTAAATCTTGATGGGAGGAATGTCAAAGAGTTTTAATGATAATTTTTAAAAACTGCTGTGAAAAAGGAGTTTGTAACTAGCTTCGGGAGTCGGCAAAGCTTTCACAGAAGGGATGATATTTGGGCTGCATTTTGAAAGAAGAAGATATTTGCCAAGAGAGTGAAGTGAGTGAGAAGTGAATCTTTAGAGGGAACAACATCGTTGAGGCTCACACATACACAGGGAATACAGAAATACAGAAGAAGGAATCCAGAGGTGACTAAGAAATAAATCAAGAACCAAAGGGAAATCAGTCTCATTGCTGTCAGACACCCTGAATACATCAACATGTCTGAATTGTTAACTCGACAATTGTCCACTGATTTTTAAACCAAATGCATTTATTTAAGAAAGCATTATGAAGTAGCTGGATTTAAAATTGGGCTTTGAAGTGAAGGGAGTACTTTAACAAACACAAAGTACTTACTCTTTGTCAGGTACCATGGTAAGAACAAGGCAATTTAAACTCAGTTCTCAACACAGTCCTACAAGGTAGCTATTATCATTATCTCTCACTTACAGATTAGGAAATTGAGTCCCAGAGAGATTAAGTAATTTGCCCAAGGTTACACAGCTGGCCAGTAGCAGCCTAAGATTCAAAGCAGGTGGTCTGAGTGCAGAGTCTGGGCACCTCACCACTACATGAGGTCACCCTTCAGACCATGGGAGCTTGAATTTGGTCTGTATTCAAGTAAGAGCCACTGAAAGCATCTGAAATGGCAGTAAGTGTAATCTAAATTGTGTTGACATAACTCACATAGCTAGTTTTTGGCTAATATAGATAAGAAAACAAGTCTCTGGCTTCTCAATTCAATGTTCTTCACCATTTCCTAAAACTCTTGTGTCTGTAAAGAGCTCTTAAAGAAGCAAGCATCTATCTCATGCTCTGCCACTCAAGACTTATCTGCAGGGTACTTCTCAAGGTTAGGTCAAGTCAGTTGACTTACCTACAATTACCTACCTAATCTAGAACAATGTGAAGCATGTTTCCGTAGTTTGACTCTCAGAGATAAAATGCAGTATGTAATTAGAAGCAGTTTAATTTCTCCATCAATTCAGCTCTGTTTTTTTTTTACTGCCATGAGCTGTGGACGAGTTACTATCTTGCTGCATGGTGTAGCGATATCTAAATATGCATGCTGATGTTAGGACAGACAGCATTAATGTAAGCAATATGTCTGAATGAAAACATCATTATTTCATTAGCAGAATGAAAAATGGCGATGCCAGCAGAATATTAGGGATTGATGCTGAGTAAAAGAACATTAACCATTGCACTCAATTTTAGTCTCACATCTCTGACTTTCTCATGTACTTATTACAGAACCTAAGATGCATAATGGTTAAAAAAAAGTGGGTGAAGGCACACTATAATGGTTACCTCAGAAAAATGGTAGGACAGTTGGCAGCTTAATTTTGGGTTTTGTGGAAGTGATTTTAAATTGACATTGTATTAATAATTTTCTATAAAAAATATAAACTTTTTACTCTGTGATGACTTTCACAGATATATTAAAAAGTGATAGGAATAATAAAAGCAATAAATACATAACGTTAAGCCCCTGTCTCAAGCAGACTCACAAAAAGAGACTAGACTAAGTTAAGTTGATCGTTTTGAAATTAAAGGTGGTTTAAAAGAGCAAAGTAATAGTTCTAGAATTTGAATATAGAGTCTATAAAGACATTATAAAGATATAACATGGGAGCAAAGTCAGGCTCATTTTGGCAGGAGGTATAGAATCACTGGGCTGGAACTTGATAGGACAAATCCTACAAGTCATGTCTGGTGAGCTTAAGTGGACACACATGTATTTTTTGGGTGAGTTTTCTAAAAAGTGGCTGATCAAATAAACGACTCAAAAAACTAAGCTCCCTGCATGTATGTATATACGTATTTTACCAAATGTCTTTTTCTTTAACAAAATGATCTACACGATCCCTTTCCCTGACTCTCTATACCCACCTCCAGCTGACCGCAGAAATGGAGAAACCAAAGTGCCCAGTACTGGCTTGTCAATCAGACCAATGGCCTCTTTTTTTCCTTCCTTGAGCCCATTTTATATATATTTTGGTACAGAGTAAAAGAGAGCTGAGAATACACATTTGTATGCCACAAGCCTTCTCTGCAGACGGTTATTTTAAAAGGATAGTCACATAGATTGTACTCCTCTCTTGGAAAAGTTAACGAGAATTTTCACTGATTTCTAAGTTATAATTTGTTATAACTAAGTTATAAGACTTAGTGGTGGGAAAACATCTACAAGTATTAAAAATTTCTTGATTTTGTGGCATAAAGGTGACATGAAAAGATCCCATATTCTCTTCTAGGCTAGAATCTATTAGGTACTTATTCATGTCCCTTACAGACATTTTAATTCTCTTTAGAAAATCTTTCTTGTTAACAAAGCTAGGGTGTTACTAGCAGCAGAATATCAAAATGTTAATTTAAATGGGCCTAAACCACACATAAAAGGATATATTGAGCATTTCTTTTTATTTGTAAGTTAGCTTGATAACTAAGAGTTGAAGAGTGTATCAAGTGGTCAGAACATTTCAATTACCATTATTCTCTAGCATTTTACTCTCCAAGTTTTTCATACATATTAAAACTAGGCTTCTAACATGATTATTCCATGCTGACACCATACATGGGATGTTTGGAAAGAGATTATTATTCAATAGGTCGAGTTTTGGAAAGCAGTTTGTTTTACTTTGCAGACCGAATTGCTTATAAGAAAACGAGGCTATTTTTGGATTTCTTTTTATTCTGTTAGTGTCAGCTCAATTGAAGCTCTTTGATTCTTCTACCCTGTTGCTTAGAAACATTTTGTTAAATATTATCAGCGTTTCAATCTGATCTGATTTAATATGTTACTTTTATCTGTCACTGTAAAATGAGCTTTTTGCTTTGCCATTTTTTCCAGTAACTGCATTCTAAGTTATTTATAGTTATTAATATTTTATTGACAGAATGATAGAGGGTGAGTCAGTGTCTCTGGCTTATCTATTTTAAGAGCATTGGGTGGGTGTTGGTCTGGCAAAAGTTTGTGATAGGCAAAAGCTGTAATGATGAGGTATCCTGAACAGTCTTCATTTCTGACTTTTAAAATCTAAGAGTAAACAGATAGGGGATTTGAAACCCTTATTTTAAATTGCTTCCAATCACCCCTCCTGGGTCCAATTGCCTATCACCTTCTGCCCTAAATTCCACCATTGGTGACATTTCTTTGATCTTATTTAAAAAAGTTATCAGGTTTAAAGTTATTCGAAGATTTGCTGAAGAGCTGGATGAGCATAAGACTTAGTAGAAATGGGTTATAGGATAGGAAGTTAGTGAAATCAGGAGTGTCAGGAATGAGGGGGAGAAATGAAAGGGAAGATGGAAAACTGACAAAAGCAAGATAATAGGTTTCACCATCCCTACACTCAAATGCTTAATTTGACCTGATTTTCTCCAAAAAGCTAGCTTAGGAAAAGATTAATTGCACCAGTAACTCATTCATATTAAATGTGAACTGCTCGTATGGAAAAACACCAAATACTGTCTTTAAAAGTAACACCCAACTCATACCTTCTGAATAATGAAACACCATTTGTTATTATAGTTACATTTCAAATTAGTATATGTATATTATGTCAACTAATAGAAAGGATTTGAGTATTTCAGAGTTGTTACCTTAAGACTTAAAACTTATTTAGAACCAAGTAAAATAAAACTTCTCAAATTAAATACACACACACACACACACACACACACACACACACACACACACACACACACACACACAATTCACATTTATGTAGTGATCCCTGTACTTCATGCTCCCTGTTAGATAAAGGACATCGTTATGTTATATCATTGACTTGATTGTTCTGATTCTAATACTTCGTGTAATATGCAGTTCTTACTGTTTCAGAATCTCATCCTGTTGGTTGATTGGCTTCAACTTGAGAGCCCGAGACTTAAAACAATTTAGTGTCTACATCTAATACCAATGTTTTCTTATCGTTATAACAGTAAATTAGACTTCCTTAAAGGTTTAGGTTCGATGGGTAAACTGATAATAATTAAGGAAGGACACTTTGTTAATTTATGAAAGGATTTCTAACAGAGCTGCTATTAGAGGCACAGGCTAGGAAGAAAATATTCAAATTAGTTATAATTTGATTATGTCAATGTCACTTCTAAAATCAAATAAATCTTAGCCATGATTCAAGCAGCAAAAGCTAATAACTTGATATGGAATTACTATTTTTGCCCATCTGCATCTGGGTAGTTGTAGCAATCTGATTGTATGATTAGGCACAAGTCCAATATGTAGAAATACTATGGTCTAAAATAGTTATGTGGGAAACCATTGGAAATGTGTCTCAGCCTCTGAGAGATTTCAGCCTGGTGAATCAGTGTGTTCCCCCCCTAATATTTGACATTTATACTTCACTGGCAAACAAACCCACAAACAGACCAAAATAAGCAAGTTTTAAGTATTTTATTTTAATGGTCACAGTCAAAGTTGATAATACTATATACCTCCAATATTCAGGGCAGCTCATGATGTTTGACAGTTATATTTGCTCACTGATCCTTAAGAAAGCTGAGAAGTACAAAATGTTGGCAAGATGCCATTTCCAGACAAAAACTTGGCCCATCTCAGTGGAAAGCAATTCATAAATAATAAATCTGTGGATAGGTAAGATTTAAAAAGCCGAGTCTCCCTGTAAAATGTTGCTCTTTGTAGATGATAACTCTCAACTTTTAAATTTCATGAATAGTCAACATGTACAGCATCTACTCTTAGTTTGCTTTCTTCTTTTTTTTTCCTGTTGTTCCTACTGATTGCCAGTTTCAGTGCCCTTAGACCTAATGGTGTGAAAAAGAATTGTCCTTTGATAGCTGTAGTGAGGTGGCTTGCTTATGTAGCCTGACATATTGAAAGTTTCCTCCCCCTAAAATATTAGCTACACGAGGAAAAAGAATTAGTTTTGTTAAACGCTGCATCTCCAGTGCCCAGAACTGTGCCTGCCTGCTAATAGTATTTGCTCAGTAAATATTTGTTGGCTAAGCTAAGGAATTGTTAGGTTGGATACCTTTGGTCTGATGCAGCTTGTTACTATTGTAAAACAAGTCTTGGACTTTGGCCAGTTAAGAGAAGGTCTCTGTGTGGATGCATGCACAACTATAACTGTGTGTGTGTGAGAGAAACTTATATACATAGAGGTTATGCTGTTGTATTTATAACTTTGTATGCTATTATAATGATTGATTTTCTTCATAGTATTTTATTAGTACTTTCTAAAATTACCTTATTGGGTTGGTCACATGTGTACTGTGTGTGCTGACCAGTTTATAAGCCCCGTAAGGCAGGGGCTTGGCCTTGTTCGTGGCTGCGTTTCCAACACTCATAATAGTACCTAGCATATACGTTAGTAGGTAGTTAATAACATTTGCTAAATGAATGATAAGTGTCAGCATCATTATCATGATTTGCTGTAGTATATTTTGATTTCAGTATGTTAAAATTGATTCTTCAAATTGATTTATAAGAAGAAGAATAGAGAATGAAGAACAGTATAATCAACAAATAGGCCAAGGGTCCTTGATCGCCTGGCTGTGGTAGTATTTGTATATGACCCAATGAGTCGAGATAGAGTGATCTCTAAACTTGGTGAGGATAGGTGTCCAGTGAGTTGGATTTGGACACTTTGGCATGAATTTTTCAAGGCTTTCATACTGCCTAGTAATGGCGAATGTACAAATCTATCAAATTGACATGCTAAAAGGACCATGCATATTGACATGAAGATATGAAGAATTCAGCTGTGTATACAATCCTTACTTTACCCTAAACCTTAGATATGTGTCGGCCATCCTTAATCAAATAAGAAAAGTCCTGGAGGCATGACAAATGGAAATGAAAATTGGATTCATGGGTAAATACTTTCATGAATCTGAAATGAATGGGTTTAAACAGACCTGAGACAGTCTAATTTATTGGGATATTTTTATCAAGTGAGTGTAAATGAGACATCACAGGAGGTGGAGCCAGTAGTTCTTTAAGCTGCAGAACTTGCATGTCTATTCTAAACCACACCATAATGATCATTAGTCATTCATGATAGAAATCAATGATTCTACTTTTCTGACAGCATTTGTTCGCTGTTCCCAAGAACTGCCTTCTCTCTTTTCTCAAGAGGGCATTTAGAAATTAAGGCTCTTTCCCTTGGCTTGTTTATTGTGGACTGTTCATTTGCAGAGTGGTTGCCATATCCTGTGCCAGTTTGGCAGTGGGATGAAAGTTTGCTCTCACATTCTTCCAAGAATAAGTGCTAGCTCTCCGGTGACTTAGAATTCCCTTCCAAACAATGATTGTGGCTAGATAGGCCAAGAACCTTATTCTAATCAGTCCTAGTTTCTATGGCTACAAAAGTCCCCTGAAAGAATGGCAGAAAATAAGGGGAGATTGTTCTCAATTTCTGAATTCATTGATATAAAATGTTAGAAAAAAATCCTTTCTCTGAATCCACTCTCAAGTTGATTATTATTTCTCTCTTTCCCTCTCTCTCTCTCCTCTCTCCTCCCTGCTTCTTTCTCTCTCCTGCCATTGGAATTATAGCAAATGCCACTGGTTGCACTCCAGCTACCACTTATCTTTACTGTCCTCCTTTCTATTGTAACCCTGATCTTTGCTCACCCCTCTAAATAGTTGTGGATTTCAGAGGAGATTGGCCCTTTCAACTCGGTGTTTATTATGATTGATATAAACCAAAGACTGCTCTAGGAGTGGGCCTTTCAGTCAGTCCTAGACAATGAAATGTATGAGGAAGTCTGCTAGGTGTACTTATGAGAAAGATTTCCTTTCTTTAAAATAAAACAAAATGAATAAGCAAAAATAAGAAGAAATAGACTTTTTGTGTTTTCTGTTTCCAAATGGCAGGCATGACGAGACCATGCCTGCAGTTGCTTTTGCTGCTTGGCACCATGGGCGAACCCAGTTGAAAGACCAAGGAGAAAATGACACTATTGAAGGCTGGAGAAAAACTTAGTACTCAATTATGCTAATTATTGACTCAATCTGGGAAATACCCTACCTCTAGTGTTCTTGTTATGTGAGATAAAAATCCTGATGTTGTTTAACTCATTTTGAGTTGGGTTTTCTCCTGTTGGCAGCCAAAAACATCCTAACTAAGCCATTTTATTTATCATTGTTTGTAAAACATATCTTTATAATTTTCCTCTCTTCATTGGTTTGGAACTTTTGAATAACAGTAAGACTTTCTAGTAATTAATAAGCCAAGATATCAAATATAATAAGTCTCTGTTTCCAACAGAGGACAAATTAGTCTGTTCTTAAATGCTAGAAAGTTCCGTGTCATTTGAATTTTATTTTCAATATGCAAAATGCCATTGCATATGCTCATATCACAGCAGGCTCTTAAAGTCCAGCTAGGTGAGGGAGTCCAAGGACTAGAAGATATTTAATAATTCCAGATGTACTGTAGAAAACATTTCTGTCCAAGTACTTAATTATATACACAGATATGTCAATCTTAGAGAGCTAAAAAAGGACTTTTAAAAATCTCAACATTAATAATGGCAAGTGTTTCAAATGTTCTATTTTCTTTAGGTTCCCCTTCCTGTTTCTGCTAATGACACTATAATTCTCTTAGTCATTCAGGCTTAAAATCTCCAATTTATTTTTGGTTCCTCCCACACTCTTGCTCCAGAGACAATGTGTTGTCAAGCTCCTGATGATACCATCTTAGAAAAATCTTATATCCCTTCCACTTGTTCTACCTTTACTGACTCTAACGTAATTCAAACCTTCATCAAAGGCCTTTTGAACTACTCTACAGAGAGCCTCCACTTTCCCTCTACTCATCTTTCTAAACAGAGACCTGTCATGTTCACTCTCTCCTTTGTGAGTCCACGTTGCCCAAGGATAAAGCCTGAGCTCTGCACACTGGCATTCAGGGTCCCAAGAGCTGGCACCAACCGACCTCCCAAACTTCTCACCACTGCTGCCTCACATTCTACACTGTAGCCTAGGAGAAGCTCCTTTATTGCTCTTTATTGCCTTGACCTCTCGTCTCACATTCTCATCTTCACCTGTTCAAATACTACTTTTCACGATTATCTGAAATTGTCTTTTTTTTTCACAAAGTTCTCCTAATTTCTCCCAGTCAAAAGTATGTTACTTCTCCCTTTAATTCTACTAGGATTTTATCTATCAATGAAGGCATTTATTACTTTTTAACCATTTATTTTAGTTATTTACTGTATACCTTATGGACTTTCTAAAAAGATGATGTTCTTAAGGACAGAAACAAGGTCTTGTTCATTTTGTGTTCTTGAAGTTAATATTTCCTTGACTGCTAGAAACATCCAGTAAATAAAGTTAGATTACTGAGTGACTTGCTCTCTGTTGAACCCTGTTTTGTGTGTCTAAACCTTATCATCATTTAATTAATTAAAATGTAAAAATTTTTCAAAAAAAGGGGAAATTATTTGGTTTAGCTGGTCAATAATTGACTACAGGAGGAATTTTTTCAGAGGTGATGAATTCAGAATCACATTAACTACAAAATAGAATAGATAACTTCGTTTTGTATTTTGGAGATATTTTTAATCTCAGAGTTTGAATATAGCAGATCCTTGAATAACATAATTTCATTAAACATCATTTTACTATAATGTTGATAAGAAGCCATAGGAATATGACTCTCGTTTATATCAATTAGCTGACAGTAAAATTGATTTTGTTATACGTCATTCTGCTTAATGTCACAGAACCTATTGACGATGTTGAGGACTTACTGTAATGTATATACTTCAGGATTGTTCTCCAAATTTATAAGTACTTTTTGTTCTTTCATCTGAAGATTATTATTTGAAATTTACAAATAATAATGATTGTTTGACTTTACAGAAAAACACCACTTTTCAATGAGTCAAGAGATCATATGCATCAATATCAAGACGAAGGATACATTTATAAACACAAATGCCTGTTTCTTCCCTGGGCAGACTTGACAAGGTTAGTACACTATGGTTCACTTGCAAGTATCATGATGGGATCCACAATTATCTTGTTCTAGTTTCCCATTATCACAGAGATATCCCGTTGAACCTCGGGAATCTCTAATCAGCTGGTTTGTTTAAAAACAATGTAACCCATGCCCATGCAGGGGGTATTCTGAGAAATATCTAGGATTACTCTCCATATTTTCTTACATTTATTTTTTTTCCTGCCATTTAGCTTAAATTTAGTGCGTAATGTAAAATAGAATTAGATCTAGAGGTTATTAGATTAGGAAAACCATATCATAAGTATAACCTATTCATTTCATGAACTTATTACTTATTAGGTAAGAAGGTAATGTAACTCTGTGTCACAGTAGGATTTGTTCTGACTCAGTTTGTATAAAGACAGATTACAAAGTACACACTTGATAATTGGTAAAAATTAAATTCCTGAGTATTTAGCAATAAATTAAGATTTTATTTGCACAATATTCTCATAAAAGTAAAAAAAAAAAACTACTCTCACTTTTGATCCATATCTGGATCTAACAATTTCTTTATAAGGTGGCGATAAAGAGGTCAAGGAGAGCTCAGACAAATATAGCAAATAAGTAGAGAGAAGAGATTTTCAAAAGTGGTTCAAAAGGATTTCTACCATATAGTTAAATAATAACTAGAGTACAGCCTCTCGTGACTCTGCAAATGCTAGAAAAGAGGATTTACAGTGCAGTCCAGGCAGGGCTGATGTTACATAAGAAGGCAGCAGCCAAGACACATGGCCAGAGGCCAGGTCAGGGCAGAGCTCTGGAAAACAAGACCCGTCTCAGATTTGTGGAGCAAAGATTATGGAAATAGGCTGTTCAACAATGTGTGACAGAGTGGCTAAAATGGACCTAGCAAAAATGTTTGGAATGTGGCTATAACTTCCACCTTCACCACTACCTCTAGAATAGAATTAAACTTTAGGATGGGAGGGTGGGCAGTATTAGGAACAAGTCAAAGAAATGGCTGGTTTAGTTGAGTGCATTTCTGTCTGCATGGGGTTTCATGGAGGATGTGAAAGGGGATAAGTAGACTTTCTTGGTTACAAATATCAGTCCCACTGTTAAAAGATCACATATATGTCACCTGGTGATGTGGTTCTGCCATTATAAGATGCATCTTCTTGATTTTCTATAGTTACTTTTTCTGAGAATCATCAGAATGGCCCATAACCCTGTTAATACTTCCTCTTCCCCCTTGCCCGACTCTGGCTGCATTTGGAGAGCTGGGTTACATGTGTGAGTGTGTACATATGCACATGTGAACACATATGCAAATATGATGCAGGAAGTAAGGTATCTAGGTACATGAGCAGTTTATCACATTAGAAAAGCAGTTCAGAGCCAGTAGCTTGAGGCCTCTAAGATGAGTTTGCTTAGTGTCCTGGAGACAAGAGTGAATGTGACGATAATGTTCTGATGGTGGTGACAATGTCATTGTGTAGGTCAGTGGAGAGTAGGCTCAAGAATGGGAGCATGAGAATGAGTTTGTGAGGTCCAGGGATCAGAACAGTAAGGAGGAGTCAAGCTAGTGAAAATAAATTAGGCCTGATCATTCATGAAGTTTGGAAGGAGAGGTTGAATTAGGGGAGTGTGCAGGCTTATCTTTCAAAGGCCTTTGTCTTATATGAGAATAAAAGCTAACCCACAGCGTTAAAAGTGATTAGTGTTTGGACATTTTTATGTGTCTTAGTGGATGGATATGGTGACTAAAAATAGCTGGAGGGGCTAGAAGTAATTATAACCAAAATATGAGAACCAGTAAAGGCCAACGTCTCCTGGGGAGTATTTAGTAGTTGTCTATGTAAATCTGAGCACCAGCCTACCCATGATGCATCTGGCTAACTTCAAGATGAGGAAAACAAAGGTGTTCACTGTGCACCAGGGGCTGAGGCCAAAGCTGGATAACTGGTCCAGCTTGCCCTGTAACAAGACCAAGACGGAGGGACAAAAAAAGACAAAGTGAGACTGGATTTCTCTGATGATATGGGGGAAGAAATGGTGATTCCTGAGAAATTAAAGTCCCAGCAAGCTGCAGAAGTCCTTCATCTCCCCATGAATGATGTGAACAGTGGCCCTTTACAGACACAGGCACTGACTGTGTAAAGAGAAATGCATGTGGACAACAACAGAATGCGCAGGCTCAGGATTTGGGAGTCAATACATGTTTAAGTTTGTATATCATGCTGGTTATTTCAATCTTGAAATAATTCCTTTAATGAGTCACATTTTCAGCTCCTACTATGAGACGTATGTGCAGTGCTGCCCTTTTGAGCCCTGAAAGCAAATCAGGGAAGATCAACCCCATATCATTTAGGAAAGGAAGCTTTAAACTCTTCAGTTCTTTGTGGATTTTCGATTGTAGTCACTCTGCCTTGGGGAAAATTTAAGATAGCACAGGCTCCAGGAACCAGATTCTCGATTCCTATTTTTCATTAGAATTTTGTTTTGTTTCCTTGGAGGTAAAAGAACCCTAGAAGAAAGCCAGGGCATTCTGGACAGTTAATGTATTAAGCTATAACTGGGCACATTGACTGTCCCTGCCAATAGCTGCACTGCAGAAAGGATGTGGTTTTATTCTGTTTATTCTTCTAGTGATATAAAGTGCTTACAGGGAACATGACACATAATGACATAGAAGTAATTTTACTGCCACAATTCCTTTCTCTTGAATTCACTACAAATTTCTAATTGTAGAAAATTGCCTTGCCATGACACAACTAGAGTGGACAAAAGATTTTTAAACATCCCTTTCAAATATTTGGTTAAAGTACAAAAGAAAAGAAAATGGGAAGAAATTTAAAATTATATTCTATTTTGAAAAAAAGAAATCCACCCAGAAAAACCACCTTGGGAAAGGGTGAGTCTGTAATTTTAGGTTCAGAGAGATTCTTCAAAACATACTTTTTACCCTTCACTGGGCCCTATGAATAAAGATATTTAATCCAAGTCCAGTAAATCCTAATAAGCTAGAGGATATATTTGTTTTCATTTAATTGATGTTTACTAAATGCTGGTAATCTTTAAGATTCCTTGGGAGGCACTGTGGTGATGTGAATGCAATTCCTGTCTTTATAGAACTCACAGTCTAGTAGCCGAAGAATCTATTATGGTTTGGGGAAAATTAACTTTTTTATTCTTTAGAACATGGGGTCATTTATTAAGCTAGCCTCTCTGTAAGACAGGGAAGAAGAAGGGTGTGTATTGTTACAGAGGAGAAACCAGAGAAAAATCTTAGGGTTTACCTGGCTTTATCTAAATATTCTTTGATTTTAAAAAAGAACATGTTACATCATATTGTTGATAACTGACTATAAACTATTTTGTAAGACTGTGAAATACAGCATATGCAGAGAAAATAGAACAAAACTTAGGTAGTACAGAATAACACTGAACATCAAATTTAGGATATGGTGTGTAGATCTTGGGCTTAGTCCGGCCTTCTGGGAACAGCTCTGTTACTGATGTGGTAATTATAAAGAACATTTTTGAACTTGACAGAGACCAAGTATCCTAAATAATGTATCATGCTCAAAATAAACAAGTATTTAAAAGATGCTTTAATGTTGCTACTTAACTGAAAGTCTGTCCTTCTCTATCACTGGGAATCATTTCTTGGAAATGATTGAATGACTTGATTTTTATAAGTAGACACTGCTGATTAGACCAAAATACTTTAGACATTGAGGTTCGTGTCATGAGACAACAAGGACTAAAACTAGAGGGATTCCTCGACTAGAAATTAGGTAATAAGTGTAATTTTTCTGGAATTTTGATTGATTCACATAAGCTAATAATACATATATTATGTGCCCTATTTTAAAAATTCACTGATATCTGAGCCTGGCTGGTCTTTGATAACACTATGGAGTAGAAATTATTTTTTAGTTTCCCATGCTGTCCTTGGGCAACTCCCCTTAGTCTTCCAAGAAGTCAGCAAGCACGATGCTTTCTGGCTGCTCAAGACCTCCTTCCTGGCCTGCCCTCCCACAAGTCTCCTTCGAGTCAGCATCCCTCTTCCTCTCAACCTCAATGCTCCTGTCCCCCTAGGTGCTCAGATTTCAGCTGGTTGTCAGGTAGAGTCATAGGATTAAACTAATCCACGTTATGAATTAATAATGCCTGGCAGAGGCTAATTGTGATTACGAGTCTAGGGCACTTGCATACTAAGAGAAAAATGTCAGTCTGAAGGAATGAATCTGCTGGTGGCATCTCAATGGTTTTGAATGAGGACCTCTCAAGACCCCTCAGGCAACCCTGTGCAGGAATCTGCCTCCTGCACCTCAGTTGGGTAGAGGCTCTTTTCCCTCAACATTGTGGCCAGTTATCTTAATTTCAATACAGGAGATGGTAAATGGCATTTGGTTTTTACTAGAACTTTAATGCTTTCATAATATATCAGCAGAATTGATAGATATCTCATTATGGCCTAGGAGTTGGGCACTTAATTCTAAGTCCCGTGTAGTTAAGGGAGAAGGATGCAAAGTTAACAAAATCATCAGTATCACAGAGGTGGTTGGAGCCATCACTCACCATTTTCTGTCTGTCATTCTGTGCCCTTAGTTTTGGAACTTCTGGAGGAAGTTCTCTCTCTTTCCTTGAGACTTTTAAAGGCATGCTTTGTACTATGCTCTGCATCTTTTGGCTGCAAGGACAGTTTAGGCTGTGAATTCAATGTCCCAGAATTCTCCACCAAAACACTATGACCTCTTGCTGCCTCAGAGCCCCTACTTCTCAAAGGTTTTCTCAGATTTCAAATATGTGGCTGTCCTTCGTGTTTCAGAAACCCTCTCTGTCTTCACTGTATAAGTCCTTCTAATGTGACAGAAAATTAGACATCAAGAAGCTGATAAGTTTGAACATATGGAAAACACATTTATTACAATTGGGTCCAGATAAGCCTTAGTTATCTAAGTAGAGCTTACTGATTTTTTTTTTTTTTTTAATGTGCTTTGGGGCAAGAGGTAGGTAGTTGTGCTCATAAAACAGCACCATGAGGTATCCTTGTGATGATGGAAGTGTTCTATGTCTTGACCATGGTGGTGGATACACAAACCTGCATGTGATAAAACTGTATGGAATGAAATACACACGCACAAATGAATGCATGTAAAAGTGGGGAAATCTGATTAATACTGGGAAATTGTACCAATGCCGATATGCTGATTCTGATAGTGGACTATAGTTTTGAAAGATGTTGCCTTTGAGGGGACTGGGTAAAGGGAACAGGGGACCTCTTTGTACTATTTCTTACAACTGCATGTGAATCTACAATTATCTTGAAATAAAAAGTCTAGTTAGGAATGTGTTTTGTGTTCTAGGTTCAGAGTATTTAGAAAGATAAAGTTAATTAATATATACAACATATAAGCAAACACACATTCCCAAACAAGTAGTTAAGGTTCCGCCCACCACGTACATTTTCAGTACTAATTGGAGTGAGATAATTTTGTTTAGGTAGTGGACTGAGTCTGAATTTGGTGTTATAAGCATAGCCATCCTCTTGAGATCTCATACAAACAAGATAGTCATGACCATGTTATAATTTTTCTATGCTGGTGAATGTGTTTATTGGAGGAAAACAATCTGAAGCTTTATAATTCTATATTTATATTTTTATATCGAGGTGTTTAAAAAAATCGCATAAGGAAAATGCTTAAAAAGGCAATCTAAATCTCCATGTAAGGACTTGGAGGAAACTTGTCGCATGTTTTACATGTTCTTGTGCCTTTATGCCTTAGTCCATTCAAGCAGCTATGAAAAAAATGCCATAGACTGAGTGGTTCAAACAACAAAGATTTATTTCTAACCATTCTGGAGGTCGAGAAGTCCAAGTTTAAGGTGCTGGAAGATTCGGTATCTGTTGAGAGCTGGCTCCCCGGTTCACAGACGGCTGTTTTGCTGTGTCCTCACTTGGCAGAAGGGGCGGGGGAGCTCTGTGGGATCTTTTTTAAAAGGGCACAGATCCCATTCATGAGGGCTCTGCTATCATGACCTAATCAACTACCAAGCCTGCCCCACCCCAATATCATAACATTGGGGATTAGGAGTTCAACATATGAATTTTGGGTGGACAAAAACCTTCAGTCTATTTGTGAGCATAGTGTAAAAATAATGTCTCATTCCTGTGTTAGAGCCTTCCATTTTCAATTACAGATAAAAACAATTATAGATCATCCAGCTATTCTGCTTATAATCATACTATAAATCTCTCATTGATTCAAATTAAGTAGAACATTTAATAAAGTAGCTTGGTTTGTGAGAGTTAGTGAATTTGTATGAAACAGAAATTACCAATTTCAAAGGATTCACAGAAAATAAAACATAATTTAACTCAATCACCTTCACCATTATGGAATGAGAAGGTAATATAAAAGTTAACATGCTATAAGAATAATACATATATATTTTTAAATCTGAGATTAATTTTTTTCATGGTCTGGCAGGGTTTCAGAAACATCATTAATATATCTCAGCAATTACTGTGATGATAAAAAGTAAGAAAGTTATACTCTGCACATTAAGAAGTTTAATGATCACAGTTTCTCGATAGCAGCTGTCATTTATTTTCCCTATAAACTAAATGCATTCAATTTTTCTGCAATTTCTGAGGTCTTAACACCTCAGATTCACATTTCTTCTTTAGATGAAACATTTCTACAGATATGATGTCAGGAGATAATTTTTGCTATGTTTCACTTTGAAAAGTAATTTCAAACATAGCCAACATTAAAACTTACCTCTTTTATGTTTAACTGATGAAGTGTCTACTACATGGTAGATGAATTTTCTCGTAGAATCTATTCTGTAATCAAACACTTTACTTCACATATAATGACTTGGTTCAATGGCC
>NW_011888834.1:3512991-3530176 GCF_000151845.1 Pteropus vampyrus | reverse complement strand
GCTCAAGGACCAGTGTGGAACTACTTTTAAGATTTTTGACTTGAAATTTAAAACCTATCAACAATGGAATGTGCTACTGCCATGAGATAGTGAGCTCCCTATTTATTAGAAATTTTCAAGCAGAGCTGAACAACTACTTGTTAGGCACATGATGGAAAAATATGTAAATCAGATAACCTCCTACTTATTTTCTAACTCTGTGACTATATCCTTTAGAAATTACTGATTAACATTAAGATTTACCTAGCTCCTTTGACTAAGGCCCATGAAGAACATGACATTCCAAAACCTGCAAAAAAAAAAAAAAAAAAAAAAGCAGCTGTTTGTTCTGGGTCTGAAAATATGCACCAGTCAAAGTTACCTGTTTAGGACAAAACTTTCCTATTTTCTCTTCATGAGGACAGAACTGTTAATTTTCCTTTAATGTTAACATAATTCTCTTAAACCCCCTCTCTTTTTTTTTTTTTTTGCTTGAGAGAACTCATGGGTGGTTCGTTATACACATGGTTTATTAGATAACTCACTCAGTAATTTTGTTTGCCTCTTTAGTCTACAGTCCAATACTGACTTTCTGTCCTTCTCATGTCTTTCCCATTTGGTAGTCTCCTTTCATGTTTTGCTTACATGCCCCACGTCTCATCTTACCTGAGAGGATTCAGCTTTTGAAGCTTACTTATTGTCAAAGGAACCTATGTACTTAGCACGTCCTTGGTTTTGGTATTGTCTAAGTATTTTGTGGCAGATTGATTACTCATGCTTTCTCCCGTGGAAAGTTCTGGCTATGTAAGTTTACTGACCTTTTTGGATTCTTTACAGCAAGATTGATGTTACCTGTTAAAAATTATTTCTTGGTATAGACAAAAATAAATTGCTCTAAAGTTTGTCAGGATAGAGTTAAGATTTCTGAATTTGGATAAAATTTGTAGTTTTACATAAAAATTATGTTTTCCTTTTTTATTCAAGATATGCCACAGATGCAAAAGGTAAAGATAAGAACTGACACTAGATTTCATGTCATTGGAAATAGTAAATCAGGCCATAATGTCCTTCAAGTGGGACACGACACACATTCTGCAAACCTGCGCAAACCCTTTATTAAAGCAACAATCAAAATACAAGATGGATCATATGATTTTTTTCCTATTATAATATCAACTTAAATAGTAGTAATTTGTTTCCATCTTTAAATTATTTTTTAAAAGTGAACATTTATAGTTCACAAAATCACCAGTTTGACATTTCTGCCCAGATAAATTTTTGTCTTATTTTCTGATTTAAACAAAAGACATCCAGAAGTAGATATACAGCAAACCAAACATAAGCACAAGCATCTCCTTTGACCCTAATTCACTGTAGGCAGCTCTATGGTGTCTGAGACATAAATTTGAAGGCTTTTATTACTGGTTAAAAATTTTGCCAAAATATTCTTAGAACTATTTGCTTTCTATTTTTACATTCCCTAAGAGCTTCAGTTTTGATTGTGGTATTCTAAGTATTAGTCTCCTTAAAAATGACATCTCTAAAGAAACTCAAAGATTATTATCACTCTCATATGATACTTTCTTGTATAGTAGACAAACTCAGTCCTTTGGAAAACATAATAAGCAATTCTGTTTTATTCAGTTTTTCCCCCACCACTGATTTGTTTAATCCAAACCCGATTAATCACTGTAGAAAACCCCTAAAAGTCATAAGGACAATAAACTTTATCTACTGAAGGAGTTTGAAATGAATAGCTGTTTATAAAAATGACGAATATCGTGAAGATATCAGGTGCTCAAAATATGTGTGGGAATATACAATGAGACTTGGTAGATATTTGAAGAGTACCAATAAATTAGTTTAAAAAGCAAGAATAGAAACAGGGATAATAATCTTAAGGGATTTGCCAAAAGGGTTTGTGACAATAGGTACAATAGTAGTTGAACTGTGCTGAGTATAAAACAGAGTATATGAAAGATAAGTTAAATGCTCCATTTTCTTACCAAATGTAACACTGAGAGGAAACCCCACTAACAGAACCACACAGGCTGCCAGTTAAGAGTTTCAGCACTGATACCACACTGCTTCAGTCTGCAAACAAAAGGTGTCTGATTTGCCTTTCTGAACCGTTCCTCGGTGGTTGGGATTGCTGTTTCTATAGTTAAGCTGATTTATGTTGGATGTACTACATTGAGAGTGTGCCTGTACAACACATGCAAATATTCTTTGTGCCTCACATTTTCTTCATGTGCTAAAGAAGTGAGCAGATCCTAGATCACCAATAAATAACAATCCAAGCATTAGATTTAAAACATGTTATCAGTCTATTGAATAATTTACATAGCCAGTCTTTCTATCAAGTTGTTTTCTTATCTCACCGCTTGCCCTTAAAGGGAAGCTTAAACAACATAGTTAAAAATGAAGCAAACGGTAAAAAAAAGAAAAAGAGAATTCCAGAATCCATTGTGTAGAATGTCAGGCCTCATGGCCTTAGTTTTGAAAAAAAGGAATGTTCATTAGCATCTGAAACAAATCATTCTGGACATAATGACACAGCACAGTAACACTTGGGATGGGTGAGAACATTCAGATATTTTTAGGGTGAATTCTATATGTTATGTATCACATTTGGTTCCTAGAGATTTTAGTCAAGTATTAGTAATTCTTTTGTTAAGTATGATATACAAAAAGATGAGAATAGATGTGCCCTAAAGATATGAAAATATAATATATTAAACAAAACCATTATAAATTACATAGATTTTCAGTATAAAATTTTTTTCCATTTAGAATAAATACCATCCAAGTTTACAGATCATCTAAGTGAATTAAATATGCACACATGTCTGAATCATTTTCAGAATTTCAAGAAAAAAATTGCTAGAGATATGAACAGATGACCCAGAAACCAGAAATTGATTTTGAGAATGATGACATAAGAGCCAAAGGACATGGCTTGGGATTTAGTCTTAAGCTTTTAAAACTGTCCAGATGAGTCTGACATGTGTGTATGCACACATGTACACACACACAGGCATACTTCTATAAATTTCTATGTAGCCGAAGAGTTAAATTTATCTTTGAAAATTAGCTGAAAATCATGAGGTCGTCTATATTTCATATTCTAGCAGGAGAGCCTTTCTTATTTCATAAAGTAACTGTAGGATGGATAGGGTGAGTGTAGAAATTTCTGGAAGGAGAAATTTCCATTGTAAGCAAATTTCCTTTTAGGTTGGTTATTATTATATCAAGAGCTTTTTGATGTTTTAAAGAGGAGGAAAGCTTTGAAAAATCTGTATAATCTCCCCAGTCTAAAGAAGCTAAAACCAAAATGCAAACATTCTTTGGTCATACATTTTTGCTCCTGCTTCATAAAAAAATCTGCCCTTTTTAAACTTTTTACCCTTAATCGATGTCTAGATGGAACAGACGATTTCTTCTCCTATAATTTCTATGTAGAAATCTGTGTATGGGTTTGGATAGAATGAAAACTGAACAGGATGGGAAAAAGTTCACACAAAATCAGCTTATGTCTCTGTTGTTGTTTTGAACGTATAGATGCATGGTAAGAATTTGTTGACTTCCATAAGAAGTAGAAAATGTTTATATTCTAAGAGTTGGAGATAAAACTTTTCTGTAACCCAAATACATAAAATCCAAGTCCACAGAGCCCAAACAGGAGTCATGGTTTTTCTTGATTGCTCATTACTAATTTCTTTAAGACACTTCTAATTAGATGCCAACAGTTCCTTCCTGACCAAGAGATGTTGGGTCAAACTCCACATCTTTCAGATTGCCTTCCACACCAGTTATCTATGAATAAAAAAACCTGTCAAGGCCATTTCTAAGCCAAACCCACTACCTTCAGCTATAGAGTCGGGAATATTTGCTGTAAAGTTTGTTCAGCAAAAACCTCCAATCTCATGTACCCTTTTTGCCCCCCAAGGTGCCTGGCCCCGGCAAAGGGGGCCTTCACGAGAGACTACAAACTTTACATAAAACTGTAAACGTCTGAGCTAGAAGAGATCTTGTGACCCATCAAGTACAATCCCCATATTTTGTAAATAAAAAAGATTAAACCCCAGAATGGGGAAAGGAGTTGTCCAAGGTCTCACTTATCCAGATAGTGACAGAGTGAAGACTAAACATCTGGGTCTACTCTCTCATTGCCATCGTGGCCTATGTAACCTCCAGCCTCACGACCCCATCACTTGATGTGGCCATGATCCTTATGACTACTTTAAGTTTAGTGTCTTCCCTGATCCTAAGTGAAAATTAAATAAAACCACTCATTTTTACTGTGATTAAATCTAAACTGTAGAAGTGGTTCTAATGATTTTAGTGGAAGAGAAGATCCAAAGCTTGCTAAAATGCTATGATTTTTATAAACTTATCCTTTTTATTTGAGTAAGTAATGCAGCATAAAAAAAAATGTTTGGTAAATCCAGAGATAACAAAAAATCTTCAAAGTAATTGTGAAAAAGAGCAAGGATGATGATATTGGTTTGGTTCTGTAAGAGAGCGAGACCATGCAAATGGTGCTCAGAGCTCACCTAATCTTCGTCCTCTGACGGATAAGGATACTGAGACTCAGACTTACCCAAAGCCAGGGAGCTGGTATTGGCACAGTCAGGTAAGGTGTTGGCCTTTGGATGACTAGTTTTGTCTTTTGTCCATAACATCATTCTGTCTTGCATATAACTACTTTCTTGTGAGACTAAAAAAAATAATTCAATACTTTTGGAATGTAATTTGATGGTATAGTTCCCTATACTATTATCCTAACCTTTCACTCTCCCCTTCAAAAGGACCAATGGGTTAGCCATGCATTTCTTAAAAGCAAGTGCACAAAAGTGGACCTGGTTACATGACTTTACAGATCTTTATATTTGCTGTCCCAAATCAATTGTTTGAGTCACCTGATGGCATATGGTCCCTGCAAGCCTTTCTGGGAAACCAATATTCTACAACCTACAGGGATTCATCAAATGCCTCTGTCTTTGGAAGCAATAAATTTTCCAGATAAAGAATCAGTCTTTGTTTGGAGGATGATGTTACTTAAACGTAAAAGCAGCAGTTTTCATGGGTAGTAGGGGTATATTCAACCTTTGACAGTCTCTCCCTATACCTTGGTTGAGCTTACCAAAACGCTCTCAGAATTGGATAGGTAAACACATTTTTATTTAGCTATTAAAGTGCTATTCCTGGGCAAAGGTTTTCTCAGTTTCACAATAGCAGCTTCATTGGAAACAAAAAAGCAATGTATGAAAATAGGCCTGGGAAATGACAAAAATTAGGAGCCTAATAACTACTTTGGAACATTACAAATGACCTGTAGATATCAGCCCTGGTACTGGTGACTGATAACAAAGCCTCTGAGGTAAATGTTCTAGGGGAAAATAAGGACAAAGTGGCAAAGAGGACTAAACCAGAAAGAGCAATTAATATTAATTTAACAACAACTACTCCACTAAAAAAGAAAAAGGAAAAGAAAAAAAAACTGAGAAGAAAGTGCAACAAACCCATATACGTGCATTTGCTATTGTAGCAGACCTATAATTTCTTAAAGGAAAAGCAATGCAGTGTGCACTGGACAGGGCTCTTAAACTCAGAATTTGTCTTACAGTAGTGTACTCTTTGTCAAAAGGTCATCATCACCAATTAAGGTATTTGGCAGGGGAGCGCCTCTAAAATTCGCATCACATGGACAGACACCTTCTGTCCAATATTATCAATTCTGCACCCTGATGTTTCCCGCATCCTTTTCTATCAGGGAAATCCCAGTCACGAAAATGCACACAGGTGTTTCCCCTTTTAAAATGGCATCACTCCTACCTAAGGGATGAGAGTCTCCTGGTAAGGCTTAGTGGCAAGTGCGTACTACGACTGGACTGCAAGGAGCAGCCCCTGATTTTCTTGATATGCATAGCTTTTCGGAGTTGATATTAGACATGGCTTTCATAAATAATGCAGGTGTTTCTGTCATGTGCCACTGCTGGCTCTGTAGTTTCCAGGTGAGCTGGCGGCAGGACTCTATCTGATACCTCAACAGGCGTGGGCTCTTCAGACGTTAGCTCTGTGGATGTTACATCTGTAGAAGGCTCTGCCGTTTCTAGGGAACGTTCAGCTGATGGTTCTGTCTCCTCTTCATCTTTGACTTCAAACTGTCCCTCCTCTTGGTCATCTGCATGATCTTTTTTGGACTGTGGATGAACAGACACCTTGATGGCAATCTGCTGAGGCTGTTCGTGCAGCGACGAGGCATCTGAGTCGGCGGTGGGGGAGTCGCTTCGCTTCAGGGAGTTGGGGATCGTGTACACCTCGTCCCTGTCTGTGGCCTCCTGGCCTTCTGGAGTGTGCCGCACAAAGTTCTGCCCCTGTTCCTCCAGCCCAACCACTTCCATGATCTCCTCCATGATAGTTCTGCAGTTCATAATGAGAGGAGGCAGAGGCACACTCCTGGCAAGCTCTTCAATGTAGCGGGCGAACTCCATGGTTTTGAACTGGGTCACTTTGGCGAGCTCTAGAGTTTTGGCTGAGGTGATGATGGGGATCCGCTTGGCGATCTCAAATGCCTTTTGCAGCTTCTCTGCGCCTTCTGTCCTAAAGAACTCGTTGATAGCTTTCTCAGTCTTCTTCAGGTGGCTGCTCATCATGCACAGGCGGGTGATGTTGAGGACCATGACAACGGTGAAGGCCACTAGGCAGACGACCATGTAGTAGACACCCATGTCTCCAGAGGTGAAGATGACTCTCAAGGTCACTGTGTTGTTCACAGTGCCATAGATATTGGAAGCAACACACGTGTATTTACCTCGGTCTGAAAAAGACACCTTGGTGATGTTCAGGAGGCCGCTCTCGTGCATCTGCCATTTTCCTGTTAGAAGAGAGAAGAGAAAAAAATTCAAAAAAGGACATACAGTTCCCACTGAAGTGACTACACACTCCCATGCTACTAAAAACATCTGCTACTACTAATGACCACAACAGTGAACATTTACTATGTACCAGACAGCGACTGGTATGAACTCATTTAATCTTCACAACAACTCTGTAGGGTAGGTATTAATACTAGCCCCACTTTATAGCATGAGAAAACTGAGGCACAGTTAGATTAAACCACCTTCCCAAGGGCACCACTTTGGAAGCAGACGAGCTAGAAGATGAACTCAAGTTCAAGAGGCTATACTCTTAATCACCGAACCATACTGTATAATTCCACATCCTGGTGAAAAATAAGAAAAGTAAACAATCTGGAAAATACTGTGTTCTTACTAGAGAATTCCTTAACTGTAGCATCTGATTTTCTAACCTCCCTCTCCCTCCCTCCCTCCCTCCCTCCCTCCTTCCTTCCTTCCTTCCTTCCTTCCTTCCTTCCTTCCTTCCTTCCTTCCTTCCTTTTTCAAAACAATTCAGCCAGTGTATTTTCTCCAAGAGTAGAAAACATTGGTTTGTAAAATCTAGTGAATTTTCAGTCTCTGTGAATGTGCATGAATTAGCAAACCTAGAACCTAGTCTGTGGAATTTTCTCATTCCCGTGGGGCAGAGGCAAGCCTTATATACCTTTCATTTCCTGAACCTGAATTTTGATGCTCCAGATGTAGATTTATCCAAATGTATAATAATCAGAAGCAAGGAAAATTATCAATTTATTTTCTTAAAATCTGCATGTTTCATAAAAGTAGACTATAGCAGGCACAGGGAAAAATCTCTAGTTGATTGAAAGCTTATTATAGATATGGAAGGAATTGGGTTTCCAGAGAATTACAGACTATTGAAAGCTTACTATAGATATGGAAGGTTTTAGGTTTCTAGAGAATTATAGACTGTACTCGTAGAAGTTTCTCATGTTTACCTTCCTTCCTTTGTTGGAAAATATAATAGGAAATAAGGTGGAAGAGGGTGAGAGGGTGAGGTTATTTATACGGGAATGATTAGGATCAATTTATTCATCTCCTAACCTCCCCACTGCTATTCCTCTTACGGAAGAATTATCTATAAATACAAGGATAGAGTAGTCTGAACCTGGGTGTAGAAGAACAAAAGCAACAAAGAACAGTAAACTAAGAAGGCAGGCATCTGATGGTCATTCAGTCTTCTCCTCAAAACTATGTAATTATTTTAGTGATAAATTGTATTCTAATTGTTACAGAAAAAATACATATTAGTTACAACATACCAATGCTTTCCTCTACTGACTAAAAATATTTCTGAATTCGAATTGTACAGTTATTTTAGGCATATTTGTAATTGCCCATTGACATGTTTTTATCTATCCTGGACCCAAGCAATTCAATTCAGATTAAAGCTTAGACATTTCATTAGTTTCTTGTCTCATTGTGAAAAGAGGCATAGTTTGGAATCAAACACAACCTTATTAGGTGACACTCGTGGCTTGTTTAGGAGAAAACTGTAAGATGTTCAGCAGATAAATCTTACTTAGGAGCATATTTTGCTTCTTAGACCAGGACAGCAGGTCTTTAGACTAACATCTTTTATATACTTTATCCAATCATTATTTAGTTTGTCCTTGAAGTCTGAAGCCCAACTGTGTATCTGTAAAGTGACTATATTTGCTTAGCTATAAACTACAACAAAAATGAATGTTATTATGTAAAACACTTAGGTTGTCACCTATAGTCTAAGCATCAATACCCTAGTTAAATAATTGAGATCACATCTCTCTCTGCCAGGAATTTCCTGTTTCCACTCTAAGACAAGGACACCAAGACATCTCTTGTTTTCAGTCCTTTGCTAGATTCCTCTTGAAACAAATATCATATTTATTTTATGGATTAAAGTAATATTAATGATACTAAGGCTCCCTTGCAGGTATTATATGGGAAAATGATTATGTGACCTGGATTAAACATTCTATTATCATATCACAAAGCGCAAACACACACACACACACACACACACACACACACACACACACACACACACACATCCAAGGACTATAATGTCAGGAGAACAAAGATTCTGACCTCAGGGAGATGTACACCTATATTGTTTGCTTCTTTTACAAAGGTTGATACATTCATTGCTTCCCAGAAACTAAAGATTTCCTCTCAGCCTCAGCTTGACCTTTGATTAGGGATAAAAATGTCTGCATATTCTACTAGCATATGCAGCCTGAAAACAATGAAGATGGCACAAATTCCATTCCGGGGGTCCTCCCACATCAGCTTTGGGCCAGGACCATAAAGAATCTCCACATGGTACCTGTCCACCTGGAATCATCTTCAGAACATTTTCTGTGCTGTATGTCATCATTCACCTTAGTCTATAAATACCCGACCCAGAGACTCATTCCAGAAGGGTCCTGACTTCAGCAGTCAGAGAGTTAAATAAAAACTCCCACAGTGACTGTCACAGGAAACCTTCAGTGCTGCGCACATGAAGTGGGTACACACAGCGCTATTCCCATATATTTTATGCTGTAATTGAGTAGGAATGTCAAAATGATGTGTTTTCCTTAAGCTACATCACTTCAGCACAAATAAAAACCTAAAATGTCAGCAGGTAATGCCAAGTTAGTTCTACATGCAATGTTTTTGGTGAAATGAGAGAGGCAGGTGTTTAACCATTCTGTTTTGAATATGACACAAAGGGTCACGTGCTAAACATTTCCCTAACGCTCTCGATGGCAGTTCACTTGGGTCCTGTGCCTTGCTCATATTATGGCTCCCCCTTCGGAACCATCCCCCTCCCCCCACTCCCTCTCTTCTTACTCTGGTCCTGTAAGGTGACACACACCTGAAAGCTTCAGGCTAAAACACTGACACACGCAGCAGGAGGAGGGCTGCTGCTGCATCCCTACTAGAGACTAGAGTTTACCCAGGAATCTGTCAGTCTTCCTCAAGATACTCCAGGCACAAGAATCACACGTGAAAATCTCCCATGCGTGAATAGAAGTGTTGTGATGAGAGTCTCTCTTTTGCAAAGAGAAAAGCAAACAGATGTTATTGTTTAGCTGTACCGCAGTGTGTGCTACGCTGCACAACAAAGCTGACATTTTTAGAAGGGCAGTGATCTTTTTTTTATCTTGTTCATGCATTCAGTCAACACATATTATTGAATAAATTGTCTATATGCCAGGTTCCACACTAGACCGTGCAAATACAAAGATGATCCCTGACTACGAAAACCATCCAGCCCAAAGAAGGACTCAGACTCCAACAAACAACTAGGGGTCATGTGGCAAACGCACTGGCGCAGGGCAGTGGGGGACGGGCTTCCTAGAAAGGTGTGCGAGGTACTCTCCAGGGTGGGACGGGGTGGTGCAGGCAGGAAGAGGAATTGAAGTAAAAAGAAAGGACTTTTAAGGTCAGAGGGGGATGATGTGTTAGGGGGAGCATATGAGCAAAGGAGGGAACCCACTGAATGCTGCTGCAGCCATCAAACCATTTTTAAAATCAAGAAGGGCTAGGGCAGAGACAGGGCTTCAGAGGAAGGCGGGGTCAGAATGTTCAAGAGCTTAACCTATTTATCCCGGTGGGAGAACCGGAGCCTCCATTTCACAGGACTTGCCCCCTGACGGACCTGCCTGTTTCATACCTCAAGGTGCCTCAGCACCTCCTGGAAAGCTATCCTCCCTGACCACTCCAAGCCCCCTACCTCCCACATTATTAGCCCAATCAAGACGCCACCTTTGCACCTCACCTTATTCCCTGAGAAAGCCTTCTCTGATCCCTGATTAAATCAGTGGAGAGAACCTGAAAGTCCAGGAGCAGATGCCGGGAAGTGTGAGAATTTAATAAAGAAGGAAGATGTCATTTCAAGTCACTGAGGAAAGAATTTTGAGACAATCGACTATTCATTTGAAAGAAAATAGAGTTAAATTCAGACTTTATGTGACATGTAAATATAAATTATAAATTCCAAATACTCTGATGATCTAAACGTAAAACTGAAAGTATAAAACAGAGGATGTTAAAACATTTTTATAACCTTGGAATAGGAAGGCATTTCAGGACTCCTAGAAACTGTAAAGGAAAACATTGATGGATTGACTACTCCGAAATTAAACTTTTTTTACACTATGAGTCATACTAAAGTAAAAACAAATGAGAGATTCTAGAATATTTGACAGACAAATGCTTAATATCAATAAAACATAAAGAACTTCTACAAATCAAAACAAATAACCCAAAAGGAAAAAATGGGGAAAAGGTATGAATGGATAAAACAGAAAAAAGAAATGCAAATGGTGTCTAAGTATACAAAAGCACTAATGATTAAATTATAATTAAATTTAAAGAGATTAATTTTTAAAAACATAACTTTTTCACCTTTCAGAGTGCCAAATAAAAGAGGGGGTGGGTATTGCGAATCTGAGAGAATGGAGAAAGGGACCCCCCCCACACACACACACCGCAGGTGGGAGTTGGGTACGTTAAAACTTTGGAAGGTTGATTTGGACAAATCTCGAAATTTAAAATGAATGTCATTTATGACTGACTTTTAGACTTTGTGAAATTCTTCAAGTCAGGCAAGTCTACATAGACTATAAAAATATTAATGAATGTAAGAAAATCAAGGTAATGAAAAAAATTTCTTTCCGGAATAGTTTTTTCTCTCCATGGATATAGCTCTAGAGCTTTCCTCCCCTGCCAACATCTTCTGAAAGAAGCCATAACCTCAGTCCCATCCCGGAAGGTGGGTGGCCTGGTACCACTGTGCTCATCATGGGACATGCACACACGGAGGGGGAAGTCGCTCAAGACAGCACTACATCGTGTTGGTAGGATAGTGTCAGGTAGACCGCCCAGCAATTAGAGAAGTGGAGCAACAGCATTGTATGGCTACAGTTAAACCTGTAAAGGTCAAGAAATCCTATGGTATATGGATTTTTGTGACTCAATGTGAAACCAATACATGGCACCAGATCAGAACTGTGGCTCATACAAACAACTTCTGACCAATTATTGCTGTAGAGAAATGAGCTGCATTAACACTTTCTGGGACTGAAGAATCATAAGGAAAGTGAGAGCACAACCTACAAAGATACGGTAATTACAGCCTTTCCCCGAACACCATGTCTACTGAAACCCTAAAGCTTTTCAGCTTTTCCCGAGGATCATGGAGAATTAAAAATTAACCTGATACCCAAATGCTAATTTCCCTCAGTTCACTTATTAGAAGAGAAGGACTTCTTTTGCCTTTGAGATACCTTTCTGTGGCTGTGTAAAGAAACTGGGGTGTGGTTTGTCTATATTCCCAGTGAGTGTTATAAGAAGATTAAAACTGTTCACAATCCCATTTAGATACTTAGGCTCTAAAGCTCCACACACTCATGCATTTCAAGGAGGAAAGTTCAATCTGCCAAAACAAGTAGGTTATTTTCAGTTATTTTCCTAAAACCAACTTAAATAAAAATTTTCAAGTGATGAAGAGTCCCAGTGAACATTTATGCAAACATAAATGAAATACGATATTCATTTGAATGAGTATCACACTGAATTGATGATCTTCAAAGAAGAACAAAATGCACATATGGGTTTGTGGCTATAAAGGTGGCGCTTATTTTCCAATATGTGAAATATAGGCTACTGAAGAGATCCAAGTTTTTTTTTTTTTTTTTTACAAGACATAATTGAAAATAAATTTAGCACTGCATAGCTGCACCTGTTACAGAACTTCTGCAATAGATGACATCTCTTTGAAGTGGCTGCAGAGTCAGGTTATAAACACTGCAAGCTGCAAGGGCTCTTGTGCTCTCTCTCCCCAAACCACCCAAGGGACCTCTTCAAGAGTACTAGGACAGCTCTAACAAGCTATTTCCTAGATCACGTGCTTCCAAGGAAGCCCGGGATAATACAGGCTTGGCTCAGCTTTCAGCTAAGGAAGGTGGGATGGCAGGACAGTGTGGCTGAGAGCCTGCACTTCTGCTCTGTTTAAAAGAAGTTTGAAAAGTATCTGAAAAGAACCTACTGTCTTTTCATCTCTTGGTAAAGGAAACATCTGACACTCCAGCTAATTTAATTTAGTAACCTTAATTTTTAAAAAGTGCCAAGCACTCTTAATTCCATGTAATTCCATGTGGACTAGTAATAGTCTTTGCTGACAGTAACTGTAGGTGGTCTTCTAAGACAAGAGCACCTTACACTGGGTTCATATAAATAGCTTCCATTCTGAGAATCTCAGCTGTCATTCTTATCTGAGGTGGTTCTGGGAGGGTTTTTTAATGGCTAAGACTGAAGCATCCAAATGGAACACAACTCATCAAAGAAACACTATAAATGGTAGTTAGTTACCAGGTTGGCCTTTAATTTAACTCCATTTGGAAAATAAAGTACCATAAATTAAGCCACTTTATGGAAAAATACATGATAAGTTCAACAACTGACTTAACGATCTACTTTGCAATGATTCTTTAGTAAGCTGAGGAGTGCTTCTTTGGGTTAGACTAGGGTTTCTAAACCTGGGAACTACTGGCATTGTTTGCTGGATCATTCTTCATAGGGGTCTATTCCGTAGGACGTTTAAGAGCATCCCTGGCTTCTAACTTTTAGATGCCAGGAGCATATTCTCCCCCTTCCTCACTCCCCCCTCCCGCCCCCCCAGTAATGACAGCCAAATTCTCCAGACTTTGCCAAATGTACCCTAGGGGAAAAATAGACCTTAGCTGAGAATCACTGGGTTAGGCAAATATAAAGGTCATCCTATGCATAATATACTTTGTAATTTCCACATATACTGCTTTTTCAGAGACAGAAGCATAGTGGATATCAGTGGGCTCTTTGTACACGAAAGCGATGTGCTAGGAAAGAGGAAGCCTCTGGTGGTAAAGAGGATCCCAAACTTGTTATCCTAGCAGTCACAACATTATTTTGAAATTTCAAATAACATTTAAGGGATATGATTTTTGTGTGTGTTTATTGAATGTTTTTTTTTAAATGGTTGAGAAATTGAGATAGAGAATAAGAAATTATCCAGAAAATGATTTCCTTTCTTTACAAAACACACTGTATTATTAAACAGAGATTTAAATACTTGGAATCTATGCTTGAGACGATATAAGACGATACTACCAATCACAGCAGTTGCCATGTAGTGACAGCTTAGTATGTTCCAGATACTATACTATCAGCATTTAATCCACAATAGTTTATTTAAGACTCACAACCTCACCTGGTAGTTAAAAGAATTATCTCTATTTTACAGATAGGAAAACTGTGGCTCAGAAAAGTTGAGAAACTTGCTCAAAGAAAGACTATGATGAGCTTCTTCTGAATTTCCAATAATATATTCATAATTACATGTATTTTGTTTAATGCCTTTTGATAAGTTGATTTTATCTCAAATATTTAATGTACTAAAAGAGGAATTCAGTATGATGTTTTCATAAGTTAACATACTACTTCATGCTGATCTTAGAGGCCATGGATAATTTATATTTAATAATGTGGAAAATGAACTCTTTCCACATATATAATAAGTAGGTAGGTGATACACAACAGTGTTAAAACTTGGCTGGTACAGTTTGTTGTTGTCCCTTGCAAAAGTAATAAAAAGACAATTCATAGTCTATTTTAAAAAATCTGAAAAGTAGAGAGATAAAAACAACAGAGTGATATAAACTAAACGCCAAATTTGTAATGATGAATTTCACAAAGTGAGAGTAGCTGTTGTGATAATTGTGATCTTTGTGCAGTTCAGCTCAGTGAACTCTGTGCCTGTTTATTTTCAAAGATAATTATTTATGGTGACAGAATGCTTTAGGACGACTGAAAACAAATCTACAGAAAAGTCTAAAACTTTTCTTTACGGAAGATTTTAAACTTAATTGCTAACAAGCCATACATGTTTGCGAAGGTCTATTAACAGCTGATTTTCTTGAAATGCTTGTTATTTATCATCCGATAAAGGTGCTAATGTGTATTTAAATGGTTTAAAGTCAGAGTAAGAAGCCGTAGCAAAAAATATACTCGACAATTAGAACTTGAAATAACTGGGACTTTTTCTTAATACTTTCTAACAACTATGCATTTCTACTCAGCTCTTGCAACAGGAAAATTAAAAACAGCACATTTCATGGCCATTTGTGGTTATTCATGTTATTTGAATTCTGAGTTATTTTTGTAACATGGTTGGTGCACACCCCAAACATGTCCTTTGGTGAATGACCAAAAAAAGGCTTTCTCCAGAAATAGATTACACATTGGTCTCCCCCGAGCCTGGGGAACTGAAGTGACAAGCACCAGGGAAAGAAAGCAAAGCAGCTGCTGCCCCCGCTAGTGACAGGAAATAAGCCCCCCATTCTCTCCAGGACCAGCGGGGCTGGCGTGAATAACAGCTATCTCACTTTGTCAGCATAAACAAGAAATGAAATTGTTCCTTTCCAGGCTAATCACAAAGTAAAGGGTAGTGTGCCCCTGCAGCAACTCACCAGATGATTTTGAATACATCTGTGTGTGCATACCACATAGACACACGTTACAGCGCACATCCTAACACTGTTGAACTGTGATGGTGGCGGCTATAAACGCCTTTTCAGCCCAGGAGGGCTTCTCTCATTTGCTCAGTCTGGGTTAGACACTCCAACATTTTTCTCCTACTGAGACCCGAAGGATAAGCATGCTGGTTGGGCAGAGAGGGAGAATCAATACCAGCTTGGCTACACTCTGGTTGTGTAATATCCTCTCCATTCACCTGGTTTTTCATCTATAAACATGAGGATTAATAATACCTGACCATCATGCTTAATGTAAGGATTAGAAAAATTATATGTAACTTGGTACAGGGGCTTAATCGATGGTAGTGGTTGTTTGTTAATGAAAATTACATTCTTTTTGTTAGTTTGGTTTTAACAGTAGTTAAAACTGAATCTGAGCAATGTTCTCGGATATTAACATCATTTTTCATACTATATTCAATTACCTTTTTGTTGAATTAAAAATGAAATACTGTTCCATTTAAACTTCTAGCCTATCATCCTGAAAACTGCAATCTATGTCCATGCTATAATACAGTCATTTTCTTCATTAGAAATGAAGGGTTATAGGCTATGGGTCCTCTAATAGGCCATTCTTGGACTAAAATTCTAATATTTTATGATGAGTAGTCTCATTTCTACTATTTCCTATATTTTGCTTGGTTGTTAGGTACGGTGTTTTGAATATTACCCCGTGTTACTTATGTTCTGAAATTACTATAATTATGCATTGTAATTACAAAAGCTGAGTTGGAACATCAAGTACTAGTATTATGAGTTCTTTTAAAAAATATACAGTGCATCTTCCTTATGAGATTTAAAAACAGCTAACTGATATATCAGCAAAGCTGCTGCTACAGACATGACAGTGCTGAGTTCTAATGGAACAGTTTGCTGTGCCAAAGGCTTTCGACTGGCTACTATTGGTTCAGGAGAAACTGACAGGCTGCTACTATAGACCACCTGAGCACCCACAAAACAAAAGAATATTGAGCTGAATAAAACTCCCATCCAGTTCAACTTCCCAATGCACAGACAAAGAAGGCAAGATACAGAGTCTGCTTGCCAAGACTGGGTTCATAGTTACAAAGACCTCTTCAATTAAGACATCATATGATCCCTTTGAAGCAGTAAGGTACTGCTACTTCAGGACAGCACTCAAGATGTGCGACTGAAATTCACGCCCTAACTCCATGCTGTTCCCATGATTTTTTTCCTTTCTCGAACTCAGGGCTTTAGCGCATCAGTCCCAACTCTTTAATGCCTGGGGATAACCTTTGCTCCAGGGTCCATGTGAAAGGCAGATTCAGGTCTGAGTCCTTGCTCTCCTCAATTCAGTCACCTGGATATGGCTAGAAGTGGCCCAGCCCTGCAGAAAGACCTGATGAATTACAGGGACCTGAGTGCATGTGTGTTACCATGGTTACTGCCTCCTTTACAAGTGTGATGTCACTTCCTTTTCACTTGTAGCCCGGGAGGAAGGAACTCTAGGAATGGAAACCAACTGTGGGCTAGGGGTGATGTTGTTTCATCTCTCCATTGTTAGTAGTGAGGGTTCTAGTCACATCAACTTAATAGGAACAAGACCTTGGGAAAATCTGAGTAAAAGAAGAATTCGGACTACATTGTCTTGGAGGTTCCTTCTAATTTAAAAATTCTGTGGTGCCATCATTTTATTTGGTAAGGAAAGAGTTCCACTCTTCTAGGTTAAACAAACACACATAATATATAATATTTTCATTAAAGGAAAGAAGCTTTATTATT
>NW_011888834.1:3406507-3512941 GCF_000151845.1 Pteropus vampyrus | reverse complement strand
CGAACTCAGGGCTTTAGTGCATCAGTCCCAACTCTTTAATGCCTGGGGATAACCTTTGCTCCAGGGTCCATGTGAAAGGCAGATTCAGGTCTGAGTCCTTGCTCTCCTCAATTCAGTCACCTGGATATGGCTAGAAGTGGCCCAGCCCTGCAGAAAGACCTGATGAATTACAGGGACCTGAGTGCATGTGTGTTACCATGGTTACTGCCTCCTTTACAAGTGTGATGTCACTTCCTTTTCACTTGTAGCCCGGGAGGAAGGAACTCTAGGAATGGAAACCAACTGTGGGCTAGGGGTGATGTTGTTTCATCTCTCCATTGTTAGTAGTGAGGGTTCTAGTCACATCAACTTAATAGGAACAAGACCTTGGGAAAATCTGAGTAAAAGAAGAATTTGGACTACATTGTCTTGGAGGTTCCTTCTAATTTAAAAATTCTGTGGTGCCATCATTTTATTTGGTAAGGAAAGAGTTCCACTCTTCTAGGTTAAACAAACACACATAATATATAATATTTTCATTAAAGGAAAGAAGCTTTATTATTCTGTACTTCCTTGAATGGCTAACCAAAGGCAATGGAAGTGAGAGCATGACAGTGAAACCCTGATCCCAGGGAGTTAGACTTCTAGCAGCCTTAGCTATTGGGGGCACAGCTGTGAACCAGAAGTATGTAATTGCAAGAAAACCCTACTCATTCAGCTCCTAAGAAGACATAAAGCGATAGCTTCTATTCTTTTTTCAGAACAATTAAGATAAAACAAGGGGAAGGGATTTTAAAATGTAGGCTTTCTTAGAGTAGAAACTCTTCTGGAGATTGTTCATTGATTAAAGGGCTGTGGAATGGGAAGCACAATATGAATGAAAGGGGGACAGAAACTAATAAGTTGCTACTTCAGAACAGTGGTCTTTTTACTCCCCAGCTCCCCAATCCCCTACTTCATCTCACAGTAAATACTTAGGAAAATACATTAATTCTATCTGGTCAGTCAGATTAGGCTTGGGTTTTCAGATATTACTTCTCACATCTAAGACAAGAAATGTACTGATTCCCAATGACGCAATCAATCCTCTCTCTGGTTGAATTTTTTCCTGAAGCAAACTTGGTACTTAAGTAAGTGAGTCACACTTCTTGGCCAGAAACTCATTCATTAAAAATCAAGCATTCCCCTATTGCCACATGTTATTTCTTGCTATTTCTTTCTCCCTCCCTCTTGGCCTCAGCTGCAACAGACAGTCTAGAAATTTCAGCCTAGTCTCCAGGAACACAGAATGATCTCTGGTTGGTGGCTGAAAGTTTGCACAGAGACTTCTCTTCAGAAGTGTGGTCTTTAAATCCACAGGCCATGGATTAAACTGACATTTAATGATAAACAAGTGCTATATTGTTTCTTTGAGCCAGTTAAGTGAAATGAAATAAAACTCCTTTATAAATGGAACATATACTTATGGGAAAATCCATTTTACGTGCGTCCCTATAAAATTTGTATGCATTAAAGTACAACATGCCAAGAGGCCTTTCAAAAGACTTTAATGTTTGCTCTTTTTCTTCTGAGCCAAAGAGTGAAAAAAAAATGAATTAATTACTGCTTTGAATCCTTAAGGATATATATTTTACTCTCTTGCCTCAGAAGAAGATGACAAAATGAGATCTTTAAATGACCTGAATAAGAACAACTAACGTTCAGGGTGCCGGCTCCATATTCCATGTTTCTGTTTTATGACCGTTGACACAAGTTTCAAGCCTACCTGTTCCTCGCTCCTCACCGTCATCGTCTTTCAGCAGCTTGCCAATGGAATTATACCACTTGAACTCTGGGTTAGGGATGCCATAAACACTACAATTAATCAAGGCACTGTTCCCTTCCTTGACTATGATATGGTCAGTTCTGGCAATGATTACGGGCACAGAGCCCAAGACCGTGTCAGTGCCATTTAAAGTGCTGTTAGTCACACTCTTAGCGGTCGCTAGAGTGGATACTAGAATTAAAAAGGGCACAGAAGGTAGAAAGCACACAGGCAGATGGCTCTTCAATCGATCCATCTTCTTTGCTTGCTCTGTAAGGCAACAGAGATGGTTTGCCAATGGAATTGTCTATCGGACAACACGCTGTTCAGAGCTGGCCAGGGGACAAACTTGTCTTGGATCCATAGAGCTGGTTCTTGGTTAAGAACCTGTTAAAAAAAAAATGTACATACATAAATATTAGCATCTACACTTTAAATATATTATTTATAAAATGTTAGAAACCCAGCGAAAATACAAACCCACATAATTTTTAAACAACACACAAATTCAGAACATGTTCCAAATATTAAATTATATTTTTCACAAAAATCATAAATAATTTTGTTATTTTTGCTATTGAAACATATAGCTTTTGGTAGGAACAATAATAAATATCTTATGTTAAATTTATATGACATTGCTTTGGAGAGTTAAAAAATTGATTCAGGCTTCTTTCCTTCGGTATGACAAATCACTTTCTACACTATCACCTGAGTTCAACGTGGGTGACCTGATTGTTCACCTGGGGTGTTCCTTAACCTCATATCTTCCTGTGAACATGACTTCCTGTTTATTTCAGTGGTCACAGCTCTGCCAGCATTGGGAAGAGCCCCACCAGAATCACTCTGGCATTCTCCTAACTCTGCATTACAGCTTCTGGGTTACTCCTTCCCTCCGCTTTCATGCATCTACCCGCACTCCTTCGAGCTCCAGGCCATCCAGCTCTCTCTGCTTCATGTAATTGTTATCTACTGTCTCCTGATCACTCACAGAATGCCCTGGTTTCGATCATCTGCCTTCCAGAGGCTGGGCAATATCAGTTATGTATGGGGTGACACTGCGGGTGGCTGTACTTCCATGTCCAAAGATCTAACCTTCACCTGCATCGCTATCGTCTATTTCATCCACAAATCATATGGCCACATTCTAGACCTTTCGTCTCTCCAAATTCTAAATTCTAAAGTTCCGAGAAATTTTGAAGTTCTAAATAACCCTCTTTTACTGTACCCTACCATTCCTTCAGATCTCTTACTCCTCTCACTAGACTTTCTAGCCCTTCTATTTTTCTAGGTCTGTATCTCCTTCTCCACCCCACCCCCACCCCAAACTGCATGCTCCAATTCTCTCAGTCTAGACCCAATATCCTCACCCCTTATTCTCAGCCACAACACTGCCAGTATACAGTTGTGATCAAGCCAATCACTTGTCCTAGTTCCTACACCCAGGAGGCTGGAGCACTACTGGAGAGAATCATACGACCATGTTATTGCCAAAATAAAGGAATCGTCCCCAATGCTAGCTGGGCTTTTGGTGACATTTGGCAATCTGGTCATCAGGGCTTGGTTGGTTCAGTATTTGCTTTTCACAATGTTATAAACATCTTCAGATTTCAAATCAAGCACCTTAGCTCAGTGATATTTTTTACCTTTCTCAAAAATCACCTTTCTCCTACTAAGATTTGCAGGTATGAATTCCCATTTCCCCGCCTTTTAAAAAAAATCCTGCATTTTATCCTAAAGTCCTCCCCTGCCATGTACTTCAAATTATTCCATTCTGTGTTTTGCCTGTTCTTTATTGAAACAGCTCTTGCTCAAGTCACCAGTCACTCCTAGTTGCCAAATTTTGAGTCTTTCTCTTGCCAAATCTCTGTGGCAACTGCCACTCTTAACTATTCTTTCTCAAAACTTTCTCTTTCCATGGTTCCCACACTCTGCTTCTCCTAAGAGTCACACTTCTTGGCCAGAAACTCATTCATTAAAAATCAAGCATTCCCCTATTGCCACATGTTATTTCTTGCTATTTCTTTCTCCCTCCCTCTTGGCCTCAGCTGCAACAGACAGTCTAGAAATTTCAGCCTAGTCTCCAGGAACACAGAATGATCTCTGGTTGGTGGCTGAAAGTTTGCACAGAGACTTCTCTTCAGAAGTGTGGTCTTTAAATCCACAGTCCATGGATTAAACTGACATTCAATGATAAACAAGTGCTATATTGTTTCTTTGAGCCAGTTAAGTGAAATGAAATAAAACTCCTTTATAAATGGAACATATACTTATGGGAAAATCCATTTTACGTGCGTCCCTATAAAATTTGTATGCATTAAAGTACAACATGCCAAGAGGCCTTTCAAAAGACTTTAATGTTTGCTCTTTTTCTTCTGAGCCAAAGAGTGAAAAAAAAATGAATTAATTACTGCTTTGAATCCTTAAGGATATATATTTTACTCTCTTGCCTCAGAAGAAGATGACAAAATGAGATCTTTAAATGACCTGAATAAGAACAACTAACGTTCAGGGTGCCGGCTCCATATTCCATGTTTCTGTTTTATGACCGTTGACACAAGTTTCAAGCCTACCTGTTCCTCGCTCCTCACCGTCATCGTCTTTCAGCAGCTTGCCAATGGAATTATACCACTTGAACTCTGGGTTAGGGATGCCATAAACACTACAATTAATCAAGGCACTGTTCCCTTCCTTGACTATGATATGGTCAGTTCTGGCAATGATTACGGGCACAGAGCCCAAGACCGTGTCAGTGCCATTTAAAGTGCTGTTAGTCACACTCTTAGCGGTCGCTAGAGTGGATACTAGAATTAAAAAGGGCACAGAAGGTAGAAAGCACACAGGCAGATGGCTCTTCAATCGATCCATCTTCTTTGCTTGCTCTGTAAGGCAACAGAGATGGTTTGCCAATGGAATTGTCTATCGGACAACACGCTGTTCAGAGCTGGCCAGGGGACAAACTTGTCTTGGATCCATAGAGCTGGTTCTTGGTTAAGAACCTGTTAAAAAAAAAAATGTACATACATAAATATTAGCATCTACACTTTAAATATATTATTTATAAAATGTTAGAAACCCAGCGAAAATACAAACCCACATAATTTTTAAACAACACACAAATTCAGAACATGTTCCAAATATTAAATTATATTTTTCACAAAAATCATAAATAATTTTGTTATTTTTGCTATTGAAACATATAGCTTTTGGTAGGAACAATAATAAATATCTTATGTTAAATTTATATGACATTGCTTTGGAGAGTTAAAAAATTGATTCAGGCTTCTTTCCTTCGGTATGACAAATCACTTTCTACACTATCACCTGAGTTCAACGTGGGTGACCTGATTGTTCACCTGGGGTGTTCCTTAACCTCATATCTTCCTGTGAACATGACTTCCTGTTTATTTCAGTGGTCACAGCTCTGCCAGCATTGGGAAGAGCTCCACCAGAATCACTCTGGCATTCTCCTAACTCTGCATTACAGCTTCTGGGTTACTCCTTCCCTCCGCTTTCATGCATCTACCCGCACTCCTTCGAGCTCCAGGCCATCCAGCTCTCTCTGCTTCATGTAATTGTTATCTACTGTCTCCTGATCACTCACAGAATGCCCTGGTTTCGATCATCTGCCTTCCAGAGGCTGGGCAATATCAGTTATGTATGGGGTGACACTGCGGGTGGCTGTACTTCCATGTCCAAAGATCTAACCTTCACCTGCATCGCTATCGTCTATTTCATCCACAAATCAAATGGCCACATTCTAGACCTTTCGTCTCTCCAAATTCTAAATTCTAAAGTTCCGAGAAATTTTGAAGTTCTAAATAACCCTCTTTTACTGTACCCTACCATTCCTTCAGATCTCTTACTCCTCTCACTAGACTTTCTAACCCTTCTATTTTTCTAGGTCTGTATCTCCTTCTCCACCCCACCCCCACCCCAAACTGCATGCTCCAATTCTCTCAGTCTAGACCCAATATCCTCACCCCTTATTCTCGGCCACAACACTGCCAGTATACAGTTGTGATCAAGCCAATCACTTGTCCTAGTTCCTACACCCAGGAGGCTGGAGCACTACTGGAGAGAATCATACGACCATGTTATTGCCAAAATAAAGGAATCATCCCCAATGCTAGCTGGGCTTTTGGTGACATTTGGCAATCTGGTCATCAGGGCTTGGTTGGTTCAGTATTTGCTTTTCACAATGTTATAAACATCTTCAGCTTTCAAATCAAGCACCTTAGCTCAGTGATATTTTTTACCTTTCTCAAAAATCACCTTTCTCCTACTAAGATTTGCAGGTATGAATTCCCATTTCCCCGCCTTTTAAAAAAAATCCTGCATTTTATCCTAAAGTCCTCCCCTGCCATGTACTTCAAATTATTCCATTCTGTGTTTTGCCTGTTCTTTATTGAAACAGCTCTTGCTCAAGTCACCAGTCACTCCTAGTTGCCAAATTTTGAGTCTTTCTCTTGCCAAATCTCTGTGGCAACTGCCACTCTTAACTATTCTTTCTCAAAACTTTCTCTTTCCATGGTTCCCACACTCTGCTTCTCCTAACTGCTCCCGTTATTCTTTACTAGTTTCTCTTTTTCTTAGTCCTTAAACGTTAGTGAACCCCTGGAGTTCCATCATTGGCCTTCTTCTCTTTTGACCTGCAGCTCTTCTTATGGTTCCATTCCCATGCCTTTATTACCACCTCCACCCTAATAACTCTCAAATCTACGTCCTTAGTCCTGACCCTTTCCTGAGGTTTAGACTCATATTACTAACTGTCCACTAGACATCTTTGCCAGAATATTTGTTCTGAAGATAACTCAGAATTAACATTCCCAAACTAAACTCATTGTATCTGCTAAATATGCTGCATTTCCTAGATCTCTTATTTCAGTTCTGGGCAGCACCATCCGGCAGGTTTGCATGGGTATTGATCCTCCGCTTGACAACTGCCCTCATACCCTCAGAACATCAGTAACTCTATGTTGTTGATTCCACCTCTTAAATGTTGTTTGGATTATTCCATCCTTTCCATCTCCTCTGAGTGAGCCTCAGTTCAGGCCACCCTATATTCTTAGCTGAAATAATATGGTAGCCATGTACACGATCTGCCTGCCTCCAATATTTCCCCAGTTCCCAATCCAATCCCTATAACCATTCTACAACACAGAATCTAATATTAGGCAGGCACTATTCTAGGTCCTAGAGACAGAAGAGTAGAGAAAACAGGTCTTTCCCATTACACAGAGGTTACATACTAATGGGGAAAAGCAAACAAATACCACACAAATAAGAATTTCAGCTAATGATGCATGCTTTGAAAAACACACTATGATGCACCTGAGTGATGAGTTAGGCAATCCTGAAAAACTTCACTGAGGAGGTGGCCCCTGAGCTGGGGCTCTTTAGGAATCTGCCATGCCTAAACCTGGGAGGAGAGCATTTCAGGAAGAAGAAACATTAAAAGCAACAGAGTGCTACAGGATGGGTCAGAGAAGTAGACAGGCCCAGTGGACCTAGGGCTTTGCAAAGCAGAGTAAAAAGCTTAGATTTTTATCTGACAGTCAAGGGGAAATTTTAAACAAGGGAGTGACAGAATATGGTTTCCTTTTAAAAATCGACTTTACTGTGGTATAATTTACAAACAAAATACCCATTTTAAGTATATGTTTTAATGGGTTTTGACTAATTTATACACTCATGTAACTGCCATAATCAACAAGATGTAGAATACTTCCATCACCACCAAAATTTCCCTTGTGTTCCTTTCTGGCTGTAGTTTTTAAATTGATCCATTCCAGTTATTTTTGTTTATGGCATGAGGTATGGATTGAGGTTCATTTTTCTCCCCCAATATGGATATCCAGTGGTTTCAGCATGGTTTGTAAGAAGACTGTCCTTTCTCCAACAGATTATTTTGCCTTCTTGTCAAAAACAATGAGTCTATTTCTAAGCTCTTTATTCTGTTCCATGAATGTTTATGTCTATCCTTATGCTAATACCACACTGACCATACTGTAGTCATTTACTGCCTCATTTACCTTTGTATTTGCAGTGTCTGAAGTTGTCCCTGATACTTGAATTGCTGAATGAATCTCTCTCTCAAGGCATAAATTATGATTCCAATTCTGTAGACAATAAAACTAAAGAGGTACCAGGGGCTGAAAAATCAGCCTCAGGCCATAGGTTTGTTCAGTGGGAAAGACAAGAGTTTTTTTTTAGTGCCATAGGCTTTTCACACTCTGCCCTAGACCAGAGGACCTTCCTGCCCCGGGAAGGCCAGTGGTCAGCAGGAATTGTGTGGCAAAGGGAGATAGCACAGGCTGCAAGGGCATGACAGACATCCTGCTATGACTTTGTAAATGTTTCTCTTTACTTGGCCAAATGTGTGGTTTCCTTTCAACAGGGAAGTTATAAAGCTGTTCTGTTCAATACAGAATGGTTGTTATAAGCATGGCCTCAGATTTTAGATAGACTGAGCCACAATCCTGGACATAACACCTGTATTGGCTGTGTGTTTCTGGCCAAGTAGTTACCAAGTACAGGACAATTATAATGATTCAAGATCAAATATACATAAAGCATTTATGTATAAGTGCTGGGCTTGATAACCATGAATTATTAACAGAACGTTTGAAGCATCCTTTATTAAAATTGTGCTTCTAACATTGATTTTTATTTTACCTTGTATCATTTAAAAGACATGCCTCGTTTTTGGTTTTGTTTAATACATTATTAACTGCCATCCCACCCACAGAAGTCATTACAAATGATTTCAGCGCTGGGTTCTTTTGCAAGGACTCAACTCTGAAAACGTGAGTTGCCTTGCGAACCAGACGCTGCAGTAAGCATCTTGAGGGCAGTAGCTAGGGTCACTCATCTTGACCCCCTGAGGCCTAGAACAGAGCAGACGCCTGACTTTCTGTCTAGGAAGAGCATCAGAGACAAGAAAAAGAGGGAGATAGATTCTAATAAATATGTGTAATAAATATACTGTAACATATTTTTCATAATGAGGGAGAATGCAACACACGGAAGATCAAACAGTATTAAAATGCATAACTCAAGAGCTGTTTTCAAACAAAGGCCAGCCACACTGGTGTTATACTTTCAGAACACATTGTGCTAACAAGAATAAAGAGAGAGAGATACTGCTGTTCTATTATATTTTAATAATGTCAGTAGGCACTTTGGGCTAGAAACATAGCAACTGTTCTGAAACTGCATCTAGTTCCCTTAGAGACCTTAAGATGTACAGAGAGATTTTCGCTTGAATGCAGGAATGTCAGTTAGCAAACTCATTCCTCCCTCCCCCCATTCTCACTCTCATCCTTTCCATTTTAAAAGTTACTAAGGTACAGAAAGCATAATGTGTAATTTATAGGTTGAATCAATGCGTTTTTTTTTTTAAACTCGCTGAAGCATTTTCAAATTGATTAACACGAATGAATTAATCATTTTTAGTAAGACTCCCCTATATTTCACATCATACCTTTTCGATTCATATTTTTAAAGAAAATATTTATTATGTGCTTGGTACACTTCTAGGGCTTTCGTGGTCGGGTGGGAGTCTTATAAAACTCAATCAGCCATAGGCCATGGCCACTCATAGTCTAACAGGGAGAGAGAGACAGATAATTTCAGTATGTTCTGCGGGTGGTATAAGCTTAGGGGTGGGTATGTAGGACCACTGCCAGTCTAGGTGATACCCAGCACCCACTCCAGTTCCACCTTGCCCTTCTCATGAATCCTATAGCTCAGAGACCCTAGTCCTAATCTTTCCATGACACTTGCAGCTTGTATCAAACTTCCGACACACCTCCCTGGCATATGACCTTGCACTTGTCTCAGTTACAAGGAGAGCTCCTTGATGGAAGGAACTCTGGCATAGAGTTCTGCAGAATTTCCTTAATGTTGGGCACCCATCGTAATGCTTATGCACTTGCCACATAAAGCCATACTTAGGTGGAATCTGGCGGCGACCGTTTAAGAGTAAACTCACAATGAGATCCCTGAAGAACATAAAGACATCATGTCACTTTGGACATTGGGAAATATTCTACAAATGTACTTGTTCAGCTTGTCAGATTTTACAGACCGCATTATGAAAAGTTCAGTTAATAACACTATATAACATTTTGAAGGACATTTTAGCCACTAAAGAACAAACCACAAATACTGTAATCTAGCAGCTTAAAATGCAGTCCTTCAAAATACAAGAACAAAGGCCACAAATTCCAAAACCAGGGTTTAGCAAAAGCTACAATGGATAAATTGTTAAGCTTCATGTGTTTGCTCATGGCCTTTTGGAAAACTTTCACAGAATACTTTATTTTCTATAAATAAAGCAAAAGAGAAAATATTTAGCAAACATCCCATATCATTTCTTTAACTAGGTTCCTTCCTTACCTCTCAACAATTATATTTTACCTAAAAATGTTAAAAATATGCTTTGTTGAGTATTATTTTTTGTTTCTCCTCCTATAATAAAACACAACTACTGACCATATATTTCTGGAGTTGAGAGGAAAAGGGCCTCTTGTTAAAGGGTGTTTTGAACTAAATGAATATACATTATTGTTTTCTCTTGGCAGTGTTCATGCTGGCATTTCCCCATTAACTATGATGAATACTTTTATAGTTACACAAGTAGATTTTGTCATAACATCTACCAAGAATACCACTGTTTTCACTTGTGCATAAATGATACCACAGGCACAAAGGCTGCCTTTCATTTTGAGACACATTCTTGATAGGTTTCTACTCATGAAGCAAGGAGGGGAAATCTCAGCTTCATGTCAAATGGAAAGAGGCACTAAAATACTAATTACATCATAAATGCTAACCTCAAAATTGATAGCCACCTGAGGCCATTTTAGTTATGGATATATTTCTGCAACTTACTTACCTATATGTCATAATTAATAAAAAATATCCACACTAGTCTTTTTTAAAATAGCATTTTTAAATGATTTTCTTTTGCAATTTTTAAGAAAAATCATAACAACAAAATTCTCACTGGCCCATTCTTCTTCCTCTAACCTCTTTCAAGATCAGCACATACTGAGTTTTGAGGTAGTTAAGGTGATGTCTGGAAGTGGATTATGGGAACCAAAAGTTTAAGGCCAAGAAATTTGTAGAACAAGAATGTTTCTGTAGCAATTACTATAATCTAGAATCAAATCATTTCAGTGCTAAATTAGCTAAATTTTATCTCAGTGTCCAAAGTCATATTATAGGAAGAGATCCATACTGCCCTTCCTTCTTCCCTATCCATATTCTAGAATCTATTCATGTAGAGAGTCTCGATGCTTCTAATCACACAAAGTTAATTCCTGAATCAGATGGCAAATGTGATCATTACATAAAAGTATGCAAGAGCATCATTTCTTCTTTTAGAAGCATCCAGACAGACCAATTCACTCCAAATCAATACACATTAATGAAGAAATCTCCCTGTGCCAGGCATAGTGCCAGGGGTGAGGAGCACAAAGGTAAGACACAGTCTTTACTCCTATCATATAAGAGTCTAGTAGAGGGAGAGAGAAAGTAAAAGAACAGTCATAAGACAGTATGATAACTGCCCCATCAGAGAGACATCAAGTATCCACTGTGGGATAGGAGAGAAAACCCAAGTGGTCTGGGGTCCAGGAAGAACTTTATAAGACAAGTGGCCCTTTAGTTTAATTATAAAGGAGTTCACCAAGTAGACCAGGAAAGAGAATCTGACCCCAAAAGAGGAAGGGCATATTTAAAGAAATGGTAATTAGAGAGAAACTGGCATAATTGGTGAAATATATGTAATTAGGCACTGCTAATGATCTGTAGAAGGGAGGGGATGTCGCCTGGAAAGGTAGGCTGGTCCAGAAAATAAAGGGATGATATGGAATACTAAGGATGGGGGACACCCATGGGATTTCAAAGGGGACAGTGACATAGCCAGTTTTGTGTTTAGAACGATTGGCTTATTCATAGTACGGCTGATGATGTAGAGATGGCTAGGAGCCTCCTACAGTATCCAGGAAGGAAAGAGAGAATAGGTGCCTGAATCAAAAGTAGCAGGGAAGGAAAGATGTAGGCAGATCAAAAGAAGAACTGGAATTAGAATATACAGTATTTAAGGACTGACTGACTATACATAGAGCAAGTTAACGTAACACCAGACACCCCGAGCAGCGGGGCCTATGGTTATTCCGACAGCTCTCTGAGGAAATGAGTGTCTCATCTGCCAAGAACCAATGCCTGGCACTGTAAGTGGAATACACATGAATACATGAATTAGGAATTTCAACTAACAACTCCCTTGGACAACACTGCCCACTCGCTGCTACCCTTGGACGAAGGCCTGCCTGCTGGCAGTGGCCGACCAGTCTGCAGTGGCTCCTGCCTGTTCCAGTCACCTTTCCTCCTAGCTTCAAGATCCCCTTTCTCTGCAACCCCTGACTGACGATAGAAGGTGTCTTGATGATAAGCAGCAGCAGTGACACTTAAATTTATGAATCGTCACAAATTGAAAGCTATATGGCAGCATATCAAGAATTAGGGCTCGTCTTATGAAAGTAGTCGGCCCCTGGAAGGAAGAAGAGACCAAGGGAAGGTGATCTCATGGCATTCTTGGTATACCCTTTATTAACTGTGGTATTAGGATAATTTCCAGCTACTTAACGGTAGAACACAGTGTATACCCTGACCTGCTGGACTGTTGTGAACGACCACCAGAGCAGCTCTTTTAAGCTCCCTGAACAATTTAGGAGCTAGAACAGAAGGTCTCATTCCTACTCTATCAACTCCACTAATACTAAAGGCTCTACAGAATTGTATGCTTTGTTATTTTTTTGATGCACAAAAGGCACATACTTTCCAAAAACTGATCTATGTTAAATCACTGTTTTTTCAAACCTAAAAATGAACTATATATACGCCCAAAATTACCATCTTTGTAATACTTAATTTTTGATGGTGCAAAATATTAAGAAACCATTCTTGGATCTTCACATTTTTTCCTATGTGGTATGTTTTTCTGATTAAAAGTAAGAATGACATAAAATAAAGCTATCGGAAATATAATGATTAAAAAAGGAGGAAGAGAAAAAATTATATTAAAGTCTTTCTCTACAGATAAAATGATTATCCCTAGGCAGGATAAAAACAGGTTCGGCACACATATTTGTTCACAGAACTAGAGTATTAGATCTGGAAAAACTTGTATGTCATTTCATAAAAGTTTTTCTTTAGAAAGAGAAGCCCAGAGAACGTGAGTAATTGCTGAGTCTACAATTTAATGGCTTGGAACCAGGATAAAGAGCTCATGCCCGGATTGGGCCTAATATTACATTAAAATAAATCTCTTGCCATAAAGGCAATTTTTAAGTTGTTCTAGCAATTGAGATATGCAATGAGAGCTATTCTAATCACAGGTGTATATTTTAGAAGAGTTTACTGATGTTTTAGCATGTATTTGTTTCTTCAGATTCTCATTCTAAATGAATAGTCTGAAATAGTTTTGGGTCCAATTAATGTGAATCTTTAATTGATCATAGAGATGTTACCTCAGAAATCCGATGGCCCAGGGAATAAACCAAGCCTGAGAACAGAATACAAATGGGATAGATGCACTGGTGGGTTGTGCTTTTATGCTACCCAAGCCAATTTCCAAAACACATTACAATGAAGATAAAAGGGTTAGCATGCTGTCTTGGCATTTTAAAAAAATATTTAACATCATCATTATCAGATTCTATATTCAACCTAAGGCTCGTTCAGAAGCACCTCTAGTTATTTCTGTCTTGTTCTGCCTGTCTCTACCACTAGATAGATACTTTTTCTAGCATCCCTCCCACTCCTCTAAAAATTTTGTGCCTTTTCAAAACATTCTCCCTACTCAGCTGGAGTAGGTATATAGGGAGATGAAAATTTTCATTATAGTCCAAGTAGTTTTTGTTACCTGCTAATCTATAGCACTGCTTCTGCAAATATTCAATTCTTGTTTTAATTTTATCTCAAGCCTATTTCATGAGAAGTTTTTGATGTATTTAGCATATAAGCTCCTATATCCAGAGTGAAGCTAGGCAGGAACTGATAGATATCTGGAAACCTGGACACTTCAGTGAGTCTCTTCTGGCCTTGAACGACAGCCAGAGGATGCCGCGTATCAAGAAGCTGCTTTATTGAGGTGCTGGCTCCTAGCTGCCTGCACTCTGCCTGGATGGAGGAAGCAAACACATATCCCCTATGCAGCCTGCAGAGCATACTGGTCTATAAATCAGAGAGCAATATTCTTAGTATGCCTCCCTAAATATGATTCATGGCCTAAAGCAATTGTGAGTTTACATTTTCTTGTGGATTCTGGCATACTTTGTAAACTCTTAAGGTCTTAATAGTGAAAATGCCTTTCACAATTCTCCCATTTCTTTGTATACAGATAGCTTCCCAACTGGTCAAATATAACGCACTTGTTGAATTTGGAGGGCAGTTTTCCAGAAACAATCTTATAAAGGTTGGTTATTTGGTGGTGGGACTGGCCATGATAAAGCTATTCAACTCATTACGAGTGTGAAGGATAGTATAACTAGTACCCATCCAAGACAAAGAGTAACAATAGAAACACATCCAGTGTTCCAAGTGACAGCCACTATGAAGAGGAACGTGCTACAGGTCTCCCTGTGGCCAGGGAGCTGAGGTCATAATGCAGCTAAGGAATAGAATTAGGCTACTGAGACATGAGATGGGATGGACCCTGATGTTAACACCAAGGACAGAAATTTGGGGGTGAGGTGTGAAGAGGACACCAGTTTAGCATTTTAGGATTAAGACCCAGAAACTAGGAGTGGCACACTACTTCTGTTACTCACTTCTGCCATTTGCTAGTAGATGACCTCTGGCGTCAGCTGAGCCCCCTGATCCCCACGCCCATCTTAGGTCCCTTCCCAATCTACCACTCTGTGATCACAACAGCCAGAGCTTTGACTGTGGCAGGTGAAAGGAAGACATGGTGAAGGGTAGAGAGAAGAGGGAAAGATTTGGGGGTTGTTCATATACAGATGAAGATCCCATTGCAGGGAATTCCAACCTAGGCAAAGTACTGTGATCACTAAACCATTTGGGACCTGGCAGAGGGCCCAGGAGCCAGCCTGTGTACCACACAGCACATGGTAACTTGTTCTCCACAGGGGATGCAACTTCTTGTGTGTTCCTTACGTCTTGGACAATATAATCAGGTAGAAAACAGACTCAAGCTTCCAAAGCCTTTGGACTCCGCCATCCACACCATCCAGATGCCCTCAGTACACCGCAGAGGTGAATCAGTTCAAATTCCTGCAGGGCTCCTTTTAGGTAGGCAGGATGGGCCAGCTGGGAGGCTGCCAGGGAGAAAGCGTCCTCCTGGCTGCAGATGCAGATCTCTCCCTTCAGCCCTACTCTTGGGGCAGCTCAGTGCAATGACGGCCTTGCTGCTCTCACCTTGCTACCTGAACTAAAGGAGTTAATCACCCTACATTGTAGTGTTTGTGGCCACACCACTGACCCAACCTTTCTTCTTCAGACTGGCGGTGTAAATCTTTGCTGTACCACTGAGAGGCTGATGGTTATCACTGCCTCTGTGTGGGGCCTTGAAATCTTTCACTTGTTAAATCATTACTGAAAAGTCTTGTGTCTGTTTTTGCAATTTGGGGCTATACTTTTTATCATGAATATTATAAAATTCCCCTATAACAAAATGTGGTTGGTGCTCAAATATTTGTTGACTGTGCTAGGCATCAAGCATGCATTACTTTTTTGGGGGGGCGGGGGTGATGGGGAATGATTAGTATAACAATCTGCACACGGGGAAGCCTCAAAGAAAATTAAAATAATACACTAATATATTTCCAGGGGTTCCTTATTCAAGGGTAAAAGCTAGAGAAGGCCTTGCCATGGCCTCTATGATATTTGGCTCCTGGCAGCTTCACAGTCTTCGTTTCTCATTCCCCGCCAGCTACACTGGGCTCTGCTAATCCTGGAATGTGCCAGGTCTACCACAATCCTTGCATTTGCTATTCCTACCATCTGAAACCAGTCCCTGGGACTCACTCCTGCACTTCCTTTCTGACTCTTAGGCCTCTGCTCAAATGTCACCTTGTCAGCAAGGCCTTCCGTAGTCAGCTTACATAAAATAGTGTGCTCCACTCCCCATCACTGTCTGTCCATCTTTACTGTGCCTTTTTCTTCACAGCATTACTGCCGTGTATGTATGCATATGTCTGCACCTACTAAGACATGAACTCCCAGAGGCCTGGGCTCCTGTAGCTGATGTTGTTCACTATTGTATACTCCACATCTAGAAATGGACTTTGCTACTAGCCAAGCACCTGAACATCTGCTGAGAAAATTTACATTACTTCTATGCCCTTTCATTTAGACATATTACTAATTTATTGGGCATCTACATTTGCCCTGCATTTTCTAAAAATTCTACTTATTTCTTAGAAATTCTAAGTAAGCATGTCTATTCTTTACCACAAAACTAATTTTAAAATATCAACCAAAATTTCTTTAAAACTCAGTCTTGAGAAATGTATCCTTTCCTTACATATGCCCTGAGAGGCTATGGTGCTGCAGACATGATCTTGGAAGCAGAGGTTAAGAGAACGTGCAGGGGGGCTGTGGAAATCCTGTCTGTCTGAGGGCTCTGGGCAGTGGTTTGAGATGAGTAAAGTTTATGGGGACTAATTTCTATGCCTGTGTAGGGATTCAGAATGAGTTGTCCCAAGATCTGCCACCCTGACATACAGATTATTTTGAGGTGAAAGCAATCGAGGCCCAGAAAGCTCAGGAAGAATCTTTGACCTTCCCCCTTACAAGCTAAAAGAATTTAAGATAGAGGACCTATCCCAGGAAGGGAACTATCATTATAGATAAGTACAGTTTAATCTGATTGACGTGTGGTAGATAGGGAGGAACCTAGCAAAGCCCATTTCATCAAAGTTCTCCCTGTGTCCTTGATTGGAGATGGCCCAACAAATATTTGTTTACTAAACATTAACTCTTTTCATCTCCTTGTGAATTGCCTTGTTTTCCTTTAAAGTCCTAGACCCCTACTTCCCTCTCATTAGTCCAGAAAGGTATACAAACCTCATTCTGCATAACTGTCTTTGGAATTTTTGTGTTTATCTGAATTCCTCATGTATACTTCTAAAGCTTGATTTTCTCCTATTAATCTTCCTTATGTCATTTTAATTTTTCAACCAGGCAGAGGAATTAAGAAGGGTAAAGTTTCCCCACCTGAAATATAATTATTACTATTGAAATGAAAAGCAACTGCTTACTTAATTTATATTTCATAATGTCAAAATGAATCCTCACGCCTTGTCTCTTTGGTTGTTTGATTAAGGCCATTCAGAGTCACAGCACAAAACTAGATCACTCTGGGTTTCTTCTTTTATCAGAATTAAATTTCATCTGTTTGAAAAAATGTGCTCAATAACTGGGAAGGGTTGTTTAAAAAGCTTTAGGTTTTTTTTGTTGTTGTTGCTTTGTTTTGTTTTTTTAATTCCTTCCTCCTTTACCAGCCCATTATCACAAAGGAGAATTGCATAATGAACATTTTTCTGAATCACTCATGCCAAGTATTTTTGATAGACTCTCACCAAGAACTGGATCTTAGTGAAAAACAGACCAGGAGAGACCTTGTAATTCAAACTGTACTTGATTGAATTCTTATTAAGCATGCAACAACATCCCTTATGTTCACCTAGCATTATGGTTTACAAAATACTCCCACAGAAATTATCCCACCTGAGTTGTACCACTGCCCTATGACATGGGCAGGCCTGTGTGGTTCTGTACCCAATGACAGTGGAATAAACAGAGGCCAAGCCACCAACCCTTGTAAAACCACATCTGACTCTCAGTCCGGGGCTCTTGGTAACCTGGACAGTTATCAATGAGTGAATACCATAGCTTGGGCAATAGTCTAAATGCCATAAACATCCCAACTGTCACAATTATTATTTTGAAATAATAATTTAAAAATATAATTATTATTTTAAAAATTACTATTTAAAAATTTTGTACAGAGAGCAATATTTTTCAGAATTTGGTTGACTGAATAATCTTCGAGCTAACTTTAACGCATATTCTAAAATCAATCTGTCCTCAAAGTTAGGTCATTTTCAGTGTGACAAAATGTTAAATTCGCTAAACAAAAACACCAGAAGAAAGTTGAAAATATGTATTCAATGGTTTTCACACAGAATTTTTGAAGGAAGCGTCACTTTTCTCTCATTTTTGATGGGAAAAGGCCCTGCTCGTATGAGCACACATTTGAGGTCTTCTCAGTGATTTCTCAGCTTGGCAGTCAAATTCATCTAAGTGATAAAAACAATTAGGAACCAGTCATATCAATCAAAATGAACTCAAAGTATTTACGAGGCGGCCACTATTGTCAATTTAGTACCGATTTCTGTGGGGATTTAAAAAAAACCTTTAAGACCAGCTCTTTACCCTAAAGGTGATTAGAATTTTGATGATATCTGCATTAAAACAATATATAATTAAGCATCAAACTGTGTAAATACCACAGAAATTCAGAGGAGGGCCAGCTGGAAAGGTCACAGACTGTTCCCTGGGGTTGGCCAAGTCCTGAAGGACGAATAAAGGAGACAGGGCAGTTTCCCAGCAGAAGTAATGGCTTAGACAAGAAAGAGTGAGAATGAACATGGCATACCAATTAAACATATGGTATGTTTTAGCAAGGCCCATCACTAGAACTCTGGGATATCAAGCACCCCTCCAGAAATTCTATTAATAAGAGGCCTCCAGGACCTCTTAGGAGAAATGATAAAGAGGACTTTGGGACAGATAATCTATTACTTAGGAAGTAAAAACTACTATCCCAGTGAAAGAAGGGGAGATGGCCATAATTTGGAGGTAAAGATGAGATGCCTTACAAAGATAGGAGGGACTCACAGTCCACTATAGGTCCTAGATTCAGATGTACAGAGAGAAATGTTCAGCCCCCAGTAAAACAAAGGGCTGGTTATACTTAAATGTTTTTCTGGAAATTAATTTCAGGTTCCTCAAAAGTATTTTCAAAGGGAGAATAAGTGTTAGGAAGTCTAATAACAAGAGCTAGACTCGCTCAGAGACCAAGTAATCTAAGGGTGTCCAAACCTCAAAGGGAAAAACCTTCCTTCTAATTTGGGACTGCCAGCAGGAATGGCGAAAAAAGAGGGGTGGGGAGAGGGCTAGAGCAGAAGTGCAGGCGCCAGTAGCAGGGCAAAGCAGCCCAGTGCCTGGCTTCAGTAGGGAAGCAGACATTTACAAAATGAAGTTAACAATAGCAGTTGACATGCAAGAAAGCTCAATGGTTAATAGAAGTCTTGAGTAAAGCTTAGAGCCAAACATGAATGCAGCTTTCATTCAAATACCTTCCTCTGCTGAGGACCAGAGAAAGTGGGTTTTAAATCGTTAAGCAAGCACAGTCCCTGTGTACCTACGTGCCTCTTTACAGGGGAGCCTGGCCTCTTGGAATAGAGTTAGCTGGTCAACTTGGGATGGTCTCCACTGGTACAAATATTATAGAGCTCTCGCTAGGTTTAACAGGGTACACAGAAAGGTACAGACCCAGGAACAGGTGAATCCCATCTTGTCTGCTTTAATGAACAGATCAGAAGGATTTAATTTAGCCCCAGGCTGCACCCTTCAGCTCTGTCTGAACTGTGTGGGCCCCTTCAATGGGTAATTCAGGAGCACTTTAATCCAATCCATTTATTTCCTTAAGGAGCAAGGCTTTCCCTTAACTCCTCCTGATACCATCAGCCAACTCAAATCCTCAGTGGAAGGAAAGAGTTGGGGTTATATTTAAAAATCTGTTCAGCAAACTTCCTCTTTACCATTGATTACAAAGAGTCAATGTCAGCCCAGCCTCTAAGACAGTTACCTTGTAATCCAAAATTAGGGAAGCCCACTGCATACCAATTTCCTTTCCATCTTATTGGCAAACCCCAAATGTTTCCTTCCAGAAGCTGGAGAACCATCAGGGAATTAATTTCTTCTTTCTTTGGTGCCTCTCTTACAAAGTCTGTGCCTTGAGATGATGAAGTTCCAACTTCTTCCCTCACACACAGCTCTGTGTATAGTCCTTCCTGACTTTATGTCTCTCTGCTTAAGTACATGCAGTTACTCTCTCTGGTACTGCAAAGTCTTGCACATGGTAGGAGAGCCCTTGAGAGCTGCTCTAAGCCTGAAATCTCTCGAGAGGGTGAGTCTTCCACACTTCTGCAGAATCTGACACAGGTAATCCAATGACATAGGAGTTAAGATGCTGCCTTTCCTTTCCTGCCCACTTGGCTACCATTTCTTGGTTTATGTGCTCATCATCTCTGACTGGCAACACTCCTTCCTCACTGACCCGCCTCCAGTCTTACCATCCAGTCTACATAACATATCATTGCTGAAGTCAGCTGACTCTAAAAGATCTGATTTAAAACATATTCCATGTCTTCATTTTGTTACTAGTGGAAAACTTACAGTCTTTGGCAGGACACAGATGATCCTTCATGGTTTGACTCCCATCCACCTCTTTAACCTCATCTCTGGAGCATCCCTTTCCCCGCTCCACATCATGTTCCCTTTTCTGAGCTCCTTGTAACCCAGCCTGGTGCCTGCCTTAATCCTGCACATCTGGCAACCCCCTGCTTAGACTTCAAGTCTTGGTTTAAAAGCCCTCCAGGACTCCTTGGGTAGCTCCAGACACTCTTTGACTTCATATTTCTAACTTCATATTTTCACTATAATTATGTTTTTGTATATCTGTCCCTCTGTTAGATTATAAACTCTCAGGTTATCATTTTTTAAAATGAATTTATGAATTAATTAATAAATAGATGAGAGAGGTTTAACTGAAGATACAGATTTGGAGATGCTGGTGTATGGGTAACTGGTACAGTCATGAGGAAAAATTAAATCACCTGGAAAGAACACAGTGGGCCACAAGATGAGAAGATGAAAGTTAGAACACTTGGGGAAAGAGCAATTAAACAACAACAACAACAACAACAAACAAATGCAAAACAAACAAAGGAAAAAAACCGAGGGCACATATCCCAGAGACCAAGGCAGAAGAGGTTCAAAAAAGAGGAACGGTTTATACTGAGCTCTTTCTTTGCAGTGGAAAACAATAGTTATTGCATCATTATGTAGAGAAGTTTGGGTAAAAATCTTACAAAGTTATGCAAATGAAAGTTGTACAATATAGGTACATGGTTTTGCTTTTATTAAGATAAATCTTAATCTAGTCTTACTGTTGTTTCCAGTGTCAGATTTTCTAGCCTCCTTTACCATGTTGTCTAAAAAATTTTTCTCTTACTCATTTTTTCTAACATATAGTTCAGTTTCAATTCAGAGCCAGTCTTGTAACACTAAGGTGGGAGATTTCTTCAGTTTAGGTGATCCAGATACACGGAGATGTCAATTCAACTAGACTATAAGTTTTTAAAGGACAAGTATTAAGCCCTTGTACCTAAAAGAGATTGAATAAATATGTATGGAAAGAATGACTAAATTCCTTATATTTAAATGCGTAAGTTAGGTCATCTAGTATTATAGCTGTTACCCATCCCCTGGCAAATATGAAGCTCATGGCAAAAATTGCTAATAGATCGTGGCAAGTTCTCAGCTAAGCCTTTATTAGCCCACAGCACTGCAAGCAGCTCCTACCAACTGGTCAGAGTTGGCCCAGATGACATGACATCATTCTTAAGTTAACTGTGTTAAATGTGAGCTTTCACAGCCCTCTGCTCATGTCTGCATGGTATGTAGCCAGTAGAGCAGCTGTCTGCTAAGACAAGGGGCAGAAGCAAAGTAGTCAAAATGTGACGGCCTGTGTGCTTTACTTTCCATGTTCTCCTTCTATTAGGAATTGTAAATAAAAGTTTTCTTAAGCTATTAATTCATATATGTCTACAAATGTCATTTCAGATCAATTCAGAGAACCGAATTATACAATATGCTCACTCCACATCTCTATCTATCAGTGACCACCTCTGATTAGATATCCTTTGTTGAATTGCCCTGTGAAACTTGAAATTTAGCTATACATTGCTTTTTTAGGGAGATGAATCTGGCAGCAGTCTGTTCATTGCATGTTCCTGTTTAAAATCCTTTGCTGCTCTCCCATTGTTTATATGTAATAGGATAAAATCCAAACTCCTTTGCATGACATCAAGTTCCTCGCAATGAAAGGACCACTACATTATCCTTCTTTTGCCCCTGCCTATTATTCCATCACACCAAATCCTTCTTTGTAGGTGGTTATATTAACTTTCTATGGCTTCTTTCTATGGCACTTAAGTCACAAACTTAGTGACTTAACACATTTACTATCTTTTAGTTCTTTGGGTTAAAAGTTCAACATGGGCTATAATGAGCTAATCACAGAGGTGGCAGGGCTGTGTTCTTTCTGGAAGCTCTAGGGCAGCTTCTGTGTTCTTGCCTGTGCCAGCTTCTAGAGGCTACCCGCATGCCTTGGTTCATGGACCTCTTTTATCTTCAAAGCCAGCGATGGCCAGTCAAGTCTCTCATATGGCATCACTCTAATGCTGACTTTTCCCTTTCACTTATAAGGACTCTTGTAATTACACTGGGCCTACTGAATAATCCTGAAAAAATCTTTCCAATCTCAAGAGCCTCAACTCAATCACATCTGCAAAGTTCTAAAGTAAATATCTTTGGGGCATAATGGTGCTCCTTCTGCCTGGAAAATCTACTTCTCTGCTTAGAAGACTCCTACTCAATTTCTTAGACATTCCTTAAAGTTCTATGGAAACACCACTATTTTCATGAGGCCCCTCTTCTTCCAAACCAAGGGACTCGTTCCTAAGTCTCCTCAGTCCCATGTACAGCCACCTCTCCTGCAGCACTTACTTTGCAGTACAGTTTATTCGTCCTTAAGCATGTTTCTCTGACTGGATTGTGAGTCACTGTGTCTTACTCATTTCTGCAGCCTCAGGGGCCTAACTATAAGAGATTGTAAGGAAGAAAAATGAATGTGATATTTTAAAGAGTAAAGACCTCAGGTGGAGGCAAAAGCAAGACCAATAAATTCACAGGACTTCTATTTTGAGTACAATTTAGAAACTAGTTCTGACAGCTCTTAATTGGTTCTTATTACATAATCAACCAAACCCCTTATCCTTTAACCCTTTCAGGGAGGAACTGGAGCACACTTAAAACCAACCCTTTTTCATCTAAGGACATTTCTAACTTTAATGTGATTTGCCATGGATTACGAAATGTCAGAATTTTAAATGTTCTCCCGGGTGTGGCTAGAAAAGGGCAGGCCACACCCCAAGTGCTTGGGTAGATGTAGAAGTCGGGAAGGGATGTTATCTGCATGATTTATGAACTCTGAAAAAAAAAAATAACACTTGTCTAACAAATCTGACTGTACTGTGTTAGAGGTTAAAAGCAACTTTTCTACAGTATTTATTTGGTATTTCAGTATCTGGAAGTTCTTGCATTAAAAAAAAAAAGTACAAATTAAGTAAAGTTTAAATGGCCTCAAATATTTAAATTATAAACCAAACAAGAAGTTGAATAGATTTAGGTCATGTGAATGGGGAAAATCTATTTTTAAAGGCAATCGTTTGCCATGAATAGCTAATGTCACTAACAACGCTACACAAAATAAAAATCCAAAGACACGGATATAAAACCAAAAATTATGTGCCTAGCAGTTGAGCTGCAAGAACCCAACATTTAAGTACAAAAGAGAAGAAATTATTACCTGTTTCCTAATTTGACTACAGTCTACTTTTCTATTTTTTTCTTCATCAGCAATAATAAAACCCCTCTTCAATCTAAATCCTGTTGGTGTTGCTAGTTTTAGTTTAGGAGAATGTGAAGTTCTTGAAGCCAAGAATGCTGTTTTAATATATCTTTTGTTAAATTTCATTATCTTTCCTAACTGAAAAAAAAAAAAAAATAGGGTACTTAGATTCAGAAGGGGCCTATGGATCTGTATCAAACCTCACATTCACAAAGTGGAATCTAAGGCTCACTTGCTTCCTCTGGGTGGGGACAAACCCAAGGGCTAGGGGAGACGGCATTAACTTCCACTTGGGAATGCAGCTTGAGAGCCCTGGGCCTGAGGTACTGACAAGCGGTACATACCTGTAATACTTCATGGCAGATTGTGAACTTGATGCATTTTTATAGAAAAGGAAAGCACGATTTCCCAATATTTGTGTTGAGTTTTTCAAATGTCTACAATGTTCTATAAATATATTTAGAAACAAGTTTAGGACACCACCAACTGAACCATTTGGCTAAAATGGAGGACTGCAGGGCTAACTTGTAGAAATAGAAATCATGTTGTTGCTATTGTTGTCCAGACATTTCAAGCTTTTCCTGTTATTAAATCTCTGTTATGTATGGGCATAACATACAGCCAACTTGGGGAAACCATCCAGAGTAGTTGAGATTACAACTGGAGCCATCACAGGCAAGAACAGACAGTAAAAGCTATTCACAACCCAATGAAAAGTCAGAGCACCTCGAAAGTCTATTAAGGTCTATCAAGAATGCAAACAAGAAGTTTTGTAATAAGCTTAATAAATAAAACAACTAAGCCCACTAAGTGGTACTTATAGAAATAGGCTTGAGAATATAGCTTTAGTTAGAAGTAGAAGTATTTCTCACTAGAACAAGGATTGTTTACCTTGCTCTTTATTAGATGCAATAATCCTAAGAGTGGTAATGGTACAAAATGTTTTAGCAGTAGTAACTGCGGAAGGACTTACAAATTGTCTTTTTTTTTTATTTTTTATTTTGGTAAAAGTAAAATGCCAGTAGAACTACATTGTTCTAACTTGCTCTTCTGAAAAATAAATCTTCCATCTTGCATTTCATCCTGAACTATTTTATTATGTTCAGCATAGTAGCAACTAAAAAAAATGTTTCATCTAGAAACAAAAGTGAGAAAACTTTACAAAAAACACCGTGCTTCTGCAATGCTAGGTTCCCAAGTTCTTAATATAAAAGCTAAGATAAAACAAAATAAAGATTATTACAGTAACCAAACTTTTCTGTAACAAGTATCATTAAAAACAATGGCAATTCAACCATAATATGTTATTTTCTACTGTGTGTACAGATAATGGACCTGAATACCTTCATTTTTTTTGCCAGCTTGCGTTATAAATTTCGCAACTTGCAAGCTCCAGTTTTTTGGTGGGGAAGGCAGGTTAATGGTTGAACTTAAAATAAGTCAGCTCTGCGATTACTTTTTTTTTTTTTTAATTCGATGATGCACGTTTCCCCTTTCCACGCCATGAAGCAATTCTATGTCAACTTGCTATGGAGTCAAATGCGACAAACTCAGATCTCCAGTCGCGCGGCGGTGGCTCGAGGCACCCGCAGCTTCCCACACTCCTGCAGCATCAGGACGCGGCATCCTCCCGGCCCCCGACGTGAAACCCGCACCCAAGGCCTTGGAAGCCGGGACAATACTCTCTCCCTTCCTCCCTGTTTCGGGGAAACTGAGGCACGGTGACTGGAGAGACCTGGACTCCAGCGAAGGCTCTCGCCGCACCCTGGCGTCCCCTTCCCCTGGGAGACCCCGGGAGGCTCTTGAGCAGCGCGCAGTGGACACCGCGCTCCACACTATAGGAGGCTTATGGCATTAGTCTGAGAAGCGGCTGTCCCCAACCCACCCGCCCCCTCGGTCCCGCCCCGCACGGATCTCGAAGCATCCTACGACCCCCAGGAACCCGCTGCCGGGACCTCACTGCGCCTCCCAGAGCGCAGCCTGCTTTGCGGGTTCTGCCAGCCTAGGCACCCGAGAAAGTTCCGCGGCGACAGCTGCAGCCGCGACTCGACCGCCCACCCGGTGCGGGACGCCCTGCCAGCCGCGCCCGGCCGCCCAGCTAACCTGACGCCGCCGCGCCACTCAGGTGGCCGCTGTGCGCCCCTCGCCATGGCCAGCCTGAGAGCTGCCTATTAGCCGCGCTCCGCTCCCGACGCCCGGCAGCGCCTAACGCGGGCGAGCCGCCTCCGCCGGCGCCTTGCAGCGATGCAGGCTGCACCGCGGGCGGCCGGGAGTGCGGCGCTTCCCACCTACAGGAGCCGGAGCCGGCCGGTGCGGAGCATGCCCAGTGCGACTCGCCGGGCGGCGCGGAGGCGCGGAGCTGGGCGGGCTGTCACCGCCGGGTTTTTGCGGCAGCCACGGGCGGGGGGGCGGGTTGCGGGACGAACTTGTGGGAGCGGCGGATGCTCCCGCATAGGAAGGGGCAGGCTGAGCGTGCTTGGGAGTCCCCGATTAAGTCTGCGTAGCCTCTGGGGCGGGACTTTGCGGCCCCCGGGGCTCCGCTGCAGCGTGCTGAGGCTATTAGAGAAGCGGAGGGCTTACTTCCGATGCTGTCACGTTGGGCAGTGTGACTGGTAATTGAGGGGTAGGACGCACCTAGGGCTTCCACCACAACTTTTCTGAGCGTCGCGTCGTACTGTTGTTCAGGGACACCCAGGAACAGGTTTTTTAGAATCCCATCCTGGAGCACGAGAGAGAACCAACCATCCAACCCCTGAACCTACCCTTTCTCCAAGGCCACCTGTCAAGCAGCCTTGCGACAAAAGCTCCGCAGGCTTTCCCGGGTGACTCTGCTGGCAATTATAAAGCCCACAAAGACGAGGCTGGGAAAACAAAAAAAAAACAAACAAAAACCAGTGTTTACTGGTTCCAGGGATTTTTAATTTTATTGTTTTTCCATTATTTGTAGTTTGTTTTTTTCTAATGAACAATATGGTGCTCTTTAAATTAGAAAGGTAGGTTATTCTAAACAGTCTGCAGAAGTCTGGCAGCACAATCCTGCACTGTAAGCGCCCCCTCCCCCCCCTTTTTTTTTTTTTGACTTGACGGAGACCTTCAATTTCGGAGGCCAAGACCAGGCTCCTCCTCCCTGGCTCCTCTAGGCCCGCCCCTTGACCACGCCCCCAACAACCCTTTTACTCCAGTACCGCCCTCTTCTCCTTCGGTTGCTGCCAAAACCCGGAAAGGTGGATTACACACCCTGACGCTTGTGGCTCTTGCAGCCTGACCGGGCCTGATCCGCCGCTGGGTCAGAGACTGCTGTCAAGGAGAGAGGAGGAGGCTTTAAGCATCTCTTAGTCTCTTGCTTCCTTCTCTCTCTCCCTGGCCAACGAAACAAAATAGAGCTTCCGACTCCCTGTCCCGAGCTCGGGCCAGCAGAAGTGGGTCAGGACCTGACTGAGCATGCTCCGCTCAGTGCCAGGCTGCCGCACGCGGCTGCATCGGGTTGCCCAAGGTTGTAGCTGCGCTCTCTCATCACGATACCGAAGGTCAGGAGGCCGGTGGAAGCAGGGCACTAGAGGTGCGCGTTGGCCTCGACACGTGGACAGGACGCCCCTGCCAAAGCCTCGTGTTGGGGGAGTGGATGCGTAGGATTTGGTTTACAAGTGAATCAAAGCCTGATTTTTCCCTAAAAGATTGAAATTAGAAATCATATTTTAACATTAGTTTTTATGGCATCTCTAATAACAACACATTTTAGCTCTAAGAACTTTTCAGCCTGATTTCTTTTTCAGGAGACCTAAATCTTCTTTCCTTTTTTCCAGGTATTTAATAAACATACTTTAAGGTTGTTCTCGAGCACTAAATTTTCCCCTGTTAATTAAATCTTTGTCCTCACTCTCAAATAATTCTGCAATATTATGCTCTTTTTTTTTTCCATTCAGGAAATTCTACATTTACTCTCAGACTCTCCTGCCTCCCTTTCACGAGAGAACCTGCAGAGCGCTCTCATGCTATTTTTGATGCACTTGAGGCAGGTTTGGGGAACTTGCTTTTTCCCCTGTTATGGAATGCCCCATAGAGCCTTGCATTATGCCAAGGCAGGTGAGTGGGATAGTTGTCTATTTTGTCTGAGGAGGTGGAAGATGGGTAGGTGGGTAGGCCGCCCAGTGAGGTTTGGTGTGACAGTGGGAAGTACCTTCAGTGAGAGTTGGCTTCATCTCAACCTTTCTGCCTCCTGTAGCCCCAGTTCAGCTTAAGCAATAAGTTAGAGACACCATCTTTAGTGAAAGGTCACTTCTGGGAAGGATAAATTTACTTAAATACTTCCCCCTAGGCTCCTAACTTGTGCTGGAGTCATCCTCATCCCTAAGCTTTCAGACTTCATTGCTGGGGATACCTCTGAGCACTGCTCTTGAACTAGCTCAGGTTCCTGTAGACATCACAAATAGTCAAGCCTGAGAAAGGGTGGGTAAGACTTCCCTTCAATAGTCCATACTACTACTCCTCACCCTCTGAAGTTTTCTGGTCCTGGCTTCCACGACACAAACCTTTCTTGGTTCTCTTACCTCTCTGACCGTTCCTTCTCACCTTCCTTGTCCAGATTCTTTTTCTTTGCACCACCTCCAATTGTAGGTGCTCTGTCCTGTGGCCTCTTCCCTTGTTGTCTCACTTGAGAGCTCTCATCCACTCCAGTGACTGTCAGTACCAAGATGGTGTTTAGTCGGTGTGTGCACGTATGGCCATGCCAGTTGTTTATTGGTGGGGTCCTTTCTGATCCATCAGGCACCTGTTCTGATTAGTCAATGTTTATGCCTGACTGTTTGTTCACACCAATATTTCGAATATTAACTTTGCTCCAAACCATAACTTCCTTTTCACATTTCCCTGAGTTCAGACATTTATATGTAATATACCAAATATCTCAATTGCTATGACCCTCAGGAAACTTGAAACCAATATGTCCCAAACAGAACTCAGGAGCTGTAATTGCTCTGAGCTTTGTTGCTGGTAACCCCATCTTCTCAGCTATGCACACCACAAATATAGATGTTATCCTAGATTCATCTACCCACCTTTCCTCTGTTATCTAGCTACTCACTGGCATTGTCACCCTGTCTTTAGACACCTCTGAATATGAACCCTCCACTTCCGTCTTCCCTTCCAGAAGAATCTCTTCTCTCTATTTTCCCCAATCCATCTTCCTTGCCCCCTCACTTTTTTTTTTTTAAAGCGAATTATATTTCAATATGTGTGCTAAAAATCCTGAATGGATTCATAGTGCCTTCAGGATAAAGTCTAAGTTTTAAACATGAACTGACCTCTGTCTCTCTTTCCAGATTAGCTACCAGCCAATGTCCCCTAATGTCGCATATCCTAGCAATCCAAATTACTTGCCACACAAATTCACACCTCCATGTTCCTTTAGTTCTTCTCTCTCTCCTTTTCTCTTTCACCCCTTGGCAAACAATGTCTTCCAGACTCAGTTCAATCTGGGTCTCCTCTGACCTCCCTAAGGTAACTTCCTCTTGAATTCTTCACCTGTGCCGTATACCTTGTCTCCATTTTGTCACCTAACCTTGATTTATTTTCCTTCATCTCCTCCACTACATTGTAGGCACCGTGACCTCGAGGGCTTGTTTCAACCATCTTTGTATTTTTGTTCTCAGTCGTCAGTAAAATTTTACTTAATAAATCAATAAGAGACATATGCACCCATATAATAATTAGTTTATTCATTTTTAAAATTCTTCCTGAGCATTGTAAATAGAGTGCAAAGAAAAATACCAGAACAGTTACATTGTATGCAATGGTTATGCTCCTTTGAGTAATGTAAGCAAGATTTCAGATTTAACCTTAAACCCAGTGGTTTTATTCAGCTTCAGAAATCCATAAGTGTTTTGTGAGCTAGTCTGACGTACTTGTTTTATCACTCTGTAACTTCACAAAGCTCAATATTGTATTGCTAATTAATCCACAACATCCATTGTTCTCTCTCATTGTGTTTCCTTCCACGGTGTAGTTATAACCTCCTAATTATATGGTTACTTCTTAGAATAGATTCTATTTTTCTCGTTGAAAGTATGGCACTCTGGAAGGGCTGATTAACTATTTAGGAATGGGCATAATGTTTACAGTTCTACCAGCTTCCACTGTCTGCGGAGAGCACCTAGAGTTAACTGTGGAAGGACCAACTGCCTGCTTTAGGTTAATGGTGGATGATGAACCCATTCGAGACCTGAACAGAGTGGGCAGGGGCAACAATTTTAATAAGCCCTCCAGTTGACTCCAGACACTATATTTGAAAAACAGTTGTAAGTCATATGGATAAAAGGAAAAAAAATAACTGTAAGTCCAGAACTTTAGGTAATCCCTAAATTGGTTTTCTTTGGCAGAAATATATGTGGATGGGAAGAATAATGGTCCATTTTTAAAAGTGTGATTCATGTTTGTGCTCATTAAATAGCCGTGGCTTATGTTAAAAAATTTGGAGAATACAGACAGGTATGTAGTAAGATAGTTGCTTGTTTGTCTATATGTTGGACCACACAGGGATTTTACTTGGTGACTCATGTAGGCCTGGTGTTACTCTCTCTCACCTCTTTGCTAAATTCAGCTTTCTTTGACAAAAAGGAGTGGGACGTGGAAGTTCTGACCTTACCCTCTTCCTGGAAGACGATGATCTCAGGTGTATGACCCTGCATTTGGCTTTTCCCTTGTTCCTGGGAATCTGAAAGGGCTCAATTAGGAAGGAGGCCGGGGGGAGGAATGAAAGGAAGCAAACACTTCTATATCTCTATAATCTTGTGACTTCATGAGGTGAGTGAAGCTTCTTGAGAAGCCTGAGTCAGTATTAGGAAAATATTCCCTTCCTCATTATGGCTTTAGACTGAGCATGGATGTTAGTCCTTTGGAGGTGTGTGTGCATGCATGTGGTCTAACCAGTTAGCCAGCTGTAAAAATCAGGACAGCAAATACCTGCAACTCACATGGGGCAGAAGACCCAGCTTGAACACATCCTTCCTGGACCTGCCTTTGAAACCACAACAAAGCCCTGCTTTCCTGGACAGTTTACCAAACTGGGACATTTATGGCTATTGCAGCCGAGTCTTCCACTCTCAGGGCTTCATTGCAGACAGTGACTCAGACTTACAGTCATAAGTTATTGGCAGGAGAAGGGATGAATCCAGGAATCACCTCCTGTGCATAGGGGCTTCCTGAAAGTGGGTGGATATTTGTTTAGGAAGGTTAGAAGAGGGACCCTCTTGGTGAAAGAGATATGAAACAGCCCTGAAGAGCCTGACTGGGAAGATGGGGTGAGTCGTAGAGGGGACTCCATTGTATAAACTTGACTTCACAGGCGCTTTTCCCTTGGATTGTGGAAAAGTGCCTCATACATAGCTCTTTTAGTTTATAGTTTTCTCAGGGAGGAGGGAGAGCCAAACATCCACTTTCCCACCATAGGATAGAGTAAGTAGAAGTTGGATGATCCAGGTAAACAAACAAATCACTGGTCAGCAAGTGGCAAACAAACACCCAAAGAAGTCAACATGTTTTCCAGGGCTGTTTCATATCTCTTTCACCAAGAGGGTCCCTCTTCTAACCTTCCTAAACAAATATCCACCCACTTTCACAAGGACCATCTTTTGCCCCAACACTTGACAGAGAAGCCACAGCACCCACTTCAGAATGCTGCTCAGAACCGAGAGGCTCTCAAGTCCAGGTGAGCTTCTGCAGCTTCACTGCGACTTCAGCGGGAATAATCCAAGAAACCCACATGATGAGGAGTCCAAAGTAATGTTGGAATAGTTGAATTGTGATTTTCCGTGCTGGTAATTTTCAAGCCTCTCTCTTTTTTGAGTAGTTAATTTGCTAGAATTAAAAGGAAAGTACATTCTATATTTTATCTGGTGGATAAATGTGACATCAGAAATCTTGGTGTGAACACTGAGGCTTCTGCCAGGACAGAGGTGGTGAAGAAGCCCTGAAGTGTGGTCAAGGTAGGGAGGGCTGTGTGGATGACAGGGGAGTAGGAAGGAGTCCTTCTCGGGTCTTAGCAGACTTAGAGAGGCAAGAATGGGGAGAATGAGATTCTGGCCCAGAGTAGGTAGAAGGAGCTAGTTTTCCCTTGGTAAGATTTGGAGGTCACTAGGAGGCTAAGGAGCCCTGCTGTATGTGGCTCTCCAACATCCTTTCTTGAACCTTCCCCTTTGCTAGGCAGGGTTTGGATAGGGCAGGGAGCTGCTGTCTAAAGCCCAGGGAGTCCACATAGCGGGGAGCATGAAGGCCCTGAACATCTACCACGGTAAAGGGCTGAAGTGGGGATTAAACTTTACTTTTGATACTCCTACAATTGTGGCTCAAGCCAATCCTAGGACTGAAATTTCCTAACAAATTGAAACTCTTCTTTCCCCTTAGAAAACACATAGCCCAAATGTGTTCACCTTCAGTTTAACCTGGCCCCCTGTCTCCCAAATAATAAATACCATTCCTACCTATAATTCCAGTAATGATTGTGTTTGGCTTGTTCTCCATCATGGATGAGTGTGCTTCGCTTATGGCCCATGTGGTGGTTATGACACAAGGGCAATTATCCGGCTGAGGGGATAGGTTTCTTCATTTGGACCACACCTGCTGTGCAGGCATTTTTATGCTCTGTAGCTTTACTTTAGTAGTCTTTTCAATTTAATCTAGCATAAGTTCTGGAACATAAAAGATGCCAATAAATTTTTTTGAATTTGTGCTGGAAATTGGTGTTAGAACTACATGTTGGAGTATCTTGGAGGCAGGTATTTTAATACTGTCAGTATTTTTATTTTCAGACCACTTGGTTTGGTCTGAAATGTCATTCAGACTTTGGCCTCAGTCTGTATGATATTGATTCTGATTTTCTTTCTGAAGAAGTATTTCAGATCTACTATCAGCATGTTTTTCCCTGATTTGGATCAGCTGGCAAAACAGCAAAACCGATAATAAATGTGGATGTATCAACCAAATGCTTGAAAAATTTTAAAAGAGAAGATTAAGGAAGTGTTAGTGCCTATTTTTTAGTATCCTGGATCGTGGGCTTCCTATTGTAATAGAGCATTTCTGCTATTAATTATATGTAACAGCATCTCTGCTGTTAATTTCAACGAGTCTTCTTTTTTGTTTTAATAGGAATTTTAAAGATGTCTTGGAATTAATCATCCCTAAAACTTGAGGAATATTGTGATAATATTTATGAACTAAATGGGCCAGTTTCCTTAAACTGAATAAAAATTTCAATTCGCTGCTCATACGTATGAAATGTAGGGTAAAATGACTCAGAAGTGCAGCTGAGAATGGCTAATAAGCCTAGTGACTTTGGCTAGCGATACAGGGAGAAAACAGAGTGGAGTATAAAAGGACTCTGCAGACCTGTCTTGATATGATTGATTTCAGTGATTTATAATTCTGTGCATGTGCTCTGGCTTATAGTACTAATTACTGAAAATGGACTAAACTTGAAAGGGGGAATACCCAGCCTGTCTTTAGGAATCTTTGACTGTTATATGAATATTATATTTAATTGTATTAAACCTCTACTGTTGCTTATTGTCCATAAGAGACACAGGAGGTAATGAATTCACTTGGAGCAGAACTGCCTGTCATCTCTTTAGCATTTACCAACCTATAATTCACCTAGCGCTGGACCCTTCTCCTGAGGGCACCAGGAAAGTGGGAGAACTAAAGACAATTCTGAAGTTGTTAGTATTACAAAAGAGCACCAAAACAGTCATCCCTAGGAAAATCATACCCCATACCCTGCCTTACACTGATTTTCCAGCTTGGAGCTGTTGGCATACTGAAGATCCTGTGTACTTACTCTTTTTGGTACTAGGTGCTTTGGTTCTAAATGTCTTAATCTGGTTTTCTGCTTCTGTCTCTTATTTTCACTTGTATTTACTCTCATGCTATTTATTTTTCTTGAGACTGTTATTTGCTTTACTTTCATGTTATGGGAAGACTCATGAGAAGACCGACAGGGAAATGAAGGACCAAAGTCATTACTGGAAAAATTCGAGACTTGTCAGATGCAAGCCAGGCTGTAGCCCTCAGATGGCCAGTTGGCCTGACTCCTGTTCTCAAAGGCCAGTTCTCAAAGGCCACATGCTTAAATGGTTGATTTGATTCATTTCTTGTAAAATTCTGACTCAGGCGTAGGTTTCCTTTAAATAGTAGCTGTTATCTAACCTAAAATATTAAAATGTGATATGACAGGCAGTCATATCACTGGTTTTTTGATGCCAGTGTCTTGTATGAAATACACCTTTTTCTATTTGTGAGATTAATGATAAATGCATTTAATTGTTAAGAAACCATATTGAAAAAGAGGCTGCTGTACTGTCAAACCCCTTGTTAGGCTTTCCTCACCCAGCTGACCCAGCTTCCCCCATTGTGCCCCTTGCTCCTGGCTCCACAGGGTGTCACTTCCTCTAGAAGAAGGCCCTGGTCTAAGTGGACTTCTCTGCAGGCAGTGCCTGGGGCCCAACAGGCTGAAGGCCAAAAGCACAGGGTGCTGGGATCTTCTGGGTGCTCAAGGTCATCCTAGGTCAGGAGTGTCCTGTCCTGTCCTGCTTCATGTCCAGCTGTTTCTTGGCCCCTCACTACTGTCATCAGGGTTGAGGGTGACAGAAGAATGTAGTGGTCATTTGCCACTGCCCTTAACTACCCCCAACTTCCCAATCGCTCATGGTGGCACCAGGTGGAAGCCTGGTGTTGGGGCTGAAATGACCGTCCCACTGTCCTCTTGTCATCTTTGCTTCACAAGCATGGGTTGATGCCCTGCTAGTTTCTGGTGCTGAGGCACTGTTACACCTGACCCAGTCCTGTTAAAGATGCCTGACATCTTGTGAAGCAGCCCTGGGGATCTCCTCAGAGCCTGTCAAAAGCCAGGAGGCCTCTCAGAGTTGCAGCTTTACCTGGGGTTGTGCTTAGAGCCCTTCCTTGAGAGGTCAAGAGGTAGGACCATGGAGTGACAGGGAACAGGAATGTAGGAAGTGGGTATATGTATCTTCACTACATACTCTTGTCAACTGAGTGCAGCTTTTAAATGGAATGAATATTTTTAATATCCAAAAATGCAAATTGATAGTTTTAGAATGAGAATATTTTTCATTTGTTGCATTAACTGTCAAGCTGTATCGTCCTAAACACTAAGATGACTGTAGATCACCAGCACACCTACGATGAAGTGGTGAATTGGACAATGTTGTAGGAGCTGCAGTACGATTTGCTCTTTAATGTCATCACAAGAAATTAGCCATGCAATTCATGAGTTTTAGAATGCATTAAATGTAATATTTTGGACCAGTGAAACTAATATTGAAAATCAGTGGGAAAATCAAATCTAATGCATACATTTTAATTTATTATAAGATAAACATGCCAGATTTGTCTAACCATTTAGGAGCATTGCATAATTTGTTGGGACAGTTCATTTACAAAAGAACTAAGATGGCTTTTTTTTTTTTTTAAAAGCTATAAACTAAATTGGAGAGTAACTCTTATCCCATGAGTTATTTATGGTGGAAGATTAATAAAAACATTAAGCATGATGAATGAATTTTCAGTGACAGGATTATAGCAAGAATAAATACCAGGAACAATAAAAATATAATGAATTTACATTTTTAATCAGTCTAAAGAATTTCACTAAACAGCAAATGGCATGATTTTATTTTTACTGGGTGCATTAAAATGGTCTCATCATGCAAACTCCCTTTCACATACATTGTCTGTTTTCTCAAACTAGTTAAAATGCCTTGAGGATAGAGACCATGTCTAATGCTCTTGCAGCCTCTGCATCCAGGGTATTATCCTACGCATAATAGGTACTTGCTAAATGTCTGTTGAATAAAATATGAACTTGATAGTGATTTATATAGTTTTCAGATAAACTAGTCTGCATTAGGAAAGGCAGTATATAGAAGAAAGGGAATGACTTCATTTTGAATAGTGGTTTACCTGAAAAAAAAAAAAAAAAGGAATGATTATTTGGCTATAAGCAAGTTGGTATTTGGGGAGGTGGCTTCTCATGTAGGGTTGGGTTCTAAAATTAGTATATCATAAAAATTAGTCTAGGAAATCCCTTACATTGGCCATAAAACTTAACATACCTGTGAGTATATAATCTGCTTCTAAAGGGAGGAATGAAAGGAGAGCCTCTATACTAATGTCTGGGCAGTCATATCCATCTGTCTTGAAGGTATCTATTAAGTTCCCAGGTGAATGGAAGCTAGAGAGAGACATGCAAGGGTTCCTGCTTGCCTGCAGGATTCACTTCATTCTGTTTTAATATTAAACCCTTATAACTTTAATACATATCACTGTGAGGGTTCAACCTAATAAGGAGTCACAATTTCTGTATCTTATGTACATAGGCAGGGTTCAGATGTTCAAGTCAGACTCTACTGCTTTTGTCTTATAGTTTTTTGTTTGTTTGTTTTTGTTTTATGATGTGAAGGAAAACTGGAAGTCCATGGCAATTCTTTAATTCAATTAAATTATTTGAGAGTTGCTGTAGCTCCATGCTGTACCCATTTTGGAGCAGGGGTGGCACAGAGGTTTTGATACAGCTTGAACTGTTTGATAAAGGCCTGTTCAGTTAGTCACTGCTCTCAGAACACAATATACTACAGAGAGACAGTAAAACCAAGATATCATTTATGTTTAGAATTTAATCTCACTTTGTTTTGGTTTTAAGAAGACTCTGTTTTAAGGCAGTCACAAGAGAGATTGCATAGGCATAGTGCACTTGTCACTATTATTAGAAAAAATATAAAATCTGATGGGTCGTCTAATGTTGATTATATGTCTGAAGTTCATCATTAATAATGGTTTTGGACAGAAGGTGTAGTATTTCTGTTCCATCTGTGTGAGTGTACTGTACAGTTCTCAGCTTTCCTTTAGTGACATCCTTACTAATGTAAGTGCCATCCAGAGCCTTGTTTGTAACCTGCTTTAGGAACCTGGATGAGCAAAGCCCATGCAAGTTTTGTCCTGAAACAACTAGATGATTTAGATGTCAGAGATGATGACTTAAGTTTAAGCTCTAAATAGCAGTGGCCAGGGTAGCTTAGTTGAGCAATGAGATTTATTCCTGACAATACTGTAGAGAGCTTCAGCTACAGAATGATTTTCAAGGGGTCACAAGAACACTGATATTTGCCATATTGTTGAGTAAAAACTGGGTGATGGAGAGCATGGATTCCATGACATCCATGGATTTTTGTGCTCCTCTCATTTGATTACACTTAATATCTCCATTCTAAAGTGGAATATAATGGACCCTTATCCAATAGGCCTGGTGATCCATGGTGGCAGAGGAGCTGGGCCTCCACATGCTGAATTACTCAGGAATAAGGGTCTTCTACACAGTGCATGTCCTGCCAGCGTCCTCTGGCTGACCTGCCATGGGCGCTTCTCTCCTCCCGTCTGTGCATTCCTACCATTTGAGTTGCTCTTCATTTAAAAAATGGGTGTAGTGGACCTTCCCCCAAGTGCTTGTGGTCTGGTGAAAGTGCTGCGTATACAGGGTATGAATGTTCACTGTAAAGCTACATGTGGAAATGTATACAACATATCATCACTTTTGAGGTGACAAGTATAGCACCATCTTAGTCAGAAGTGCAGACACAAAATTCATTGGTTTGAGTCCTGCTGGGCTGGTATGCCAACTGTGCATACGTGAATAATTTATGTGGGAGATGACCTTGGAAGGCAGGCAAAACCGGATAAATCCTGTATATATGCTATGGACTGAGTTGTGTCCTTCCAAAATTCACATGTTGAAGCCCTAACCACTGATGTGATGGTATTAAGAGGTGAGAGGTGAGACATAATTAAGTCATGAGCCCTCGTGATGGGATTTGTGCCTTTATAAGAAGAGATATGAGAGAATATCTCTCCTTCTCTCTCTCCCTTACCTTCCCCCTCCCCCTCTCCCTGCCATGTGAGGATGCAGTGAGAAGGCAGTCCTCTGTAAGCCAGAGGGATCTCATCAGACCTTGACTATGCTGGCATCCTGATCTTGGACTTCTCAGCCACCAGAATAATGAGAAATAAGTCTGTTGTTTAAGCCACTCAGCCTGTGGTATTTTATTACAATAGCCTGAACTGAACAAGACAGCATGTTTCCAAAGAGCATTTATCTAGAACACAGTGTCATCCTTCAAGGTAATAGTCTTACCCTGACTCATGTCTCCTGGCATGGAGGGATCAGCTTACAGCAGGACAACAAAGTGACAGTAAGAAGGGGCCAACATGAATGTCACGTTAGTGCAGTGTGCTATGATGAAACTCCAGGCTACAGTAGGATTAAATTATATTGTATTCATAATTTATGTTAAATATGAGATACATTTATATTTTTAGAATATCACTCAGAATCAAAAATTTACTGTAATACTTTCTGCAAGCTTTTAAAGAAATCATCATGAGGCGAGCCTGCCACCTTCTGGTCAAGATTTGTTACTTTAGTTCACCTTTGAAATAGGCATTTTTTATTACAGCATAGGAATGTTGTACAATTTGAAGCAATCCTATATACAGTCTTGAGATTTCCTAGGTTATCATAGATTATTGAAGCTCAGAGGTTCTAACGATTGTCATTCCCACAAACCTTTCATGTTTATTCTTCCCTCTGGATGACCTTCGATAACAAATCTATGGCCATATACTTCTGAGTCTTCGATGTGGAATCTAAGTTCAATTCAGGCTTCTTTCTCTTGAGTAATTGTGTGCAAAGAATCTACCTGTAGGTAAGCGGTCCCTATGTGCTGCCAAACCCCCTGCAATGTTGTACTCCTCTGCCTCTTCTTCCTCTGACCACTGCTGCACATACTGGAAATGCTGCTTTGTGCCCTTAAGGGCGTGCGCTATCTCCTGCTCTGACTGGCCTTGAGCCCCGCCCTGGGGTCATCCATTACTCGGGCCATCCCAGAATGTCAGTTCCTCATTTGTTAAAAAAGGGCTAATAATCTTGCTTCCAGATTTTTTGAGCATTAAATTAGGTAATACATGAAAATCATGTAGCCTTATTATTGTTATTCATTAACCTTATAAGATTCTACTATACATGTCTATCGTCGGTAGTTAGAAAATTCACCAAGATATGACTTTTCATCTCATCTACATTGCCTAATTCGTTAAAAAAAAAAAATCCTCGTTTCCTTTTTCTTTTGTACATTGAAGACCTCCTTCAGTGCTTGACAGACTTTGCAATCTTGGGGACTAAATATTTAGCACAACCTAACATGACAAATCATCTGGAGGCTGGAGGGAAATGCCCCTGTGGGTCCTCCAAGCACTTGAAGCTTCTCTAGCTTTACCCGTCTGTTAATTAGTGTGTATTCATTAAACCTAACTTTATATTTGCTGGGAAAAAGGGATAATCATCATGACGATTTCAGTAAAGATGAGCAAGTGAGGTAATAGTTCAATAAATGTTAATTAAGTGCTAACCATAATTATATGCAACTACCAGGAGAGGCTCTGGGATTATAAGATCAGGAAAAGGGCCCCTCTCCTGAAGCGGTTTATGAAAACCTCTTAACTGTTTTAATCCCAGCAGCAAGGTGCTTTTCCTGGCTATTCTATAATGTCACATATGGATTTCCCAAGGTTTCTTTTTTTTTTTTTTTACTTTTTTAGGTCTTATGAGCTTCAAGTGCTGAAATTTCTCACATTTGTCTTCTTTCCTTAGTAGAGTTGATGGCTGTGTCTGCTGGATGTGTCTCCGGCTATCCTGAATAAATGCTGTTCACGGTCTAAATTAAGTGTTTGGCAAGCATATTCATTTTTTTAAATATAGCATTTGGCAAGCTCTTGCTACATGGAAAGTGTTCCATAAACATTTGTTTTAATTATTGAAAAGAATTTTCAAGTTGTCAGGGTACCATTTAATTTCAAAATGCTCAGTAATTGAAGTTCGGGAGCAGCAGATAGATGTATTGATTTGGCGTTCTTGGGAATAAGGAGAAGGTGGAGTAATGTCTGGGAACTGGACTGATACCCGAGAACTTTCTGTTTCTTAGACCTGAGCCCTTTGGAACTCAGAGTCAGCCTCGGGCCTGGACAGGTCAGTGGTTGAAGCATTAAGAGAGGGATGTTGATAATAATTTTATTTTTATTATAGAAAGAGTGCATGTTCATTTCAGCTAATCAATAAAACGATAAAGGAGACGAAACATCACCTGTAATTTCACTACGCAGAGCTCTTGCTTGTTCACATTTTCATGTATGTCACCAGGTGTTTCTCCATGAACACAGCCGAGTGCAATTCTTTTCCTCCTCTTCTCTTTTAAACCCACTCTAATCACTTTTTTCAAACCCCTGTTACTTCACAAGACTGCTTTTGTTGAAGTCACCAAAGACCTCTGCTTTGGTGATCCAATCGGTCAATTCTGAGCCCTCAGCTAATTCACCTGTCAGCAGCGCTGGGCATAGTTGGTCACTCTCTCCTTGCTGCCTTTTCTTCTCTGGCTTCTAGAGCACCACACTGTCCTGGCTCTTTCTGACTCGCTGGTTTCTCCTTAGCCGACTTGGTCTCTTCTTTCTTGTAGCCTGTCCATGTGGATTTGTTCCAAGCTCAGTCCTTGAACTTCTCTCTAGCCCTGACTCCAGATCGATTTCCTGTTAGTCAGGAAAACAGAAGACATGGCTGTGCATTCTGAGTATGAAGGGTTTGAATAAAGGAAATTAAAAGTTTAAATGATATTGAGAAGGGCTAGAGGAGGGACAGTCAAAAGAATTGTCATTTCTGTTTCCACTTGCAGCAAGCATATGTCTGGAAGCCACCACAGGGTCGTCCTACCAGCTCTCTCAGGCTACAACAGTAAAAATCCTGAAGCTGCTGTGCGTAGCAAGCACTCAGCAATTGTCCCCGATGTGGGAAATTTTCCAATAGTTCACTCGGAAGCCACTTCGAACTCAGTCTGGCTTCAACAACTTCCAGAGAACAGGGGCTTCGACAATCAGGTCTCTCTTTGGCTGACTCTGATGGAGAAGAGGTTCCAGGAAATGTAGTCCCCTTTTTCTTAGCAAGTACAGTAGTCTCTCTTATCCACGACTTCGCTTTCTGCAGTCTCAGTTACCTGCAGTTCAAAAATGTTAAAAGGAAAATTCTAGAAATAATCAATTTGTAAGTTTTAAACTGCACACCTTTCTGAGTACGGGGATGAAATCTCGCGAGTCCGGCTCTGTCCCACCTGGAATGTGAATCATCCCTTGGTCCAGCATCTTCACGCTGTAGTAGCCATCTTGGTTATCAGATCGACTGTCGGTAATCCAGAGCTTGTGTTCAAGTCACCCTTATGGTAGCCTAATGCTACCTGACGATGCCTACGTCATTCACCTCACTTCATCTTATCATGTAGGCACTGTATCATTTCACATCATCACAAGAGGAAGGGCGAGTACAGTATAGTAAGATAGTTTGGGAGGAGGGACCATATTCACATAACTTATATGATGATATATTGTTATAATTGTTCTTTTATTAGTTATTGTTTTTAATACCTTACTGTCCTAATTTATAAATTAAACTTTATCATAGGTATATATGTATAGGAAAAAATCTTAGTATAGTTAGCATTTCGTACTATCCGCAGTTTCAGGCATCCAGTGGAGGTCTCGGAGCGTATCCCCTGTAAGTGAGAGAGGACTGCTGTACAGTAAGCCCTCAGAGTTATTGATACATTCTTGGAAACTGCAGCTTTAAGTAAAGTGACTTGTAACAAAACTAGTTTTACCATAGGCTAATTGATAAAAACAGGAGTTAAGTTCTTATGGCATATTTCTGGTTACAAAAACATCGACAAACTTCTAAAGACCCAAAACACTTCGAATATTAAACACTGACGATAAATGTGAACAATACATACATTTAAGAAAGATTAAGAAAAATAAGTAAGATCATTATTTTCCAACCTGCTTATTGTAGTCCAGGGTCATGGGTGTCCGGAGCTTCTCCAAGCAGCTTAGGGTGCAAGGCTGGAACCCTCCGTGACAGGAGGCTCTTCCATTGCAGGACACACTCACACCTGCACTCAGGCTCACTCAGAATGGAACGATTAAGACATGCCAGCCACTTAACATGCACATCTTGAGGATATAGGAGGAAACTGAAATCCTCAGGGAAGACCCACACAAACAAGGGGAGAATGTGCAAACTCCACACAGACAGTGGTCCCAGGCCAGCAGCATTTGATTTTGACACGAGGCCAAACAAAACAATGTTATTCGAGGACCTGCTGTACTTTAGAAGAGAGTACCATGGATCATGAGTTGCAAACAATCTAGCACAGGTTTCTGGTAGACTTCTCAAAAATAACACATGCAAACCTAAAATTCACTTCTTTCTCCTCCACTCAGCTTCATCCTCTGCCTGCCTCTTTTTATTGTTAACCCTCTTTCTTTCACACCTCCCATTCAATCTATTAGGATATCCCATTGGCTCTATTTTAACAATTCTGGACATTGACCTCTCCTAACCACCTACTCTGCCCTTTCTTGGATCTGAGACATCATCCTTTCTTGCCTAAATTATTGCGATAGCCTTTAAATTGGCCTCCCTGCTTCTCCTCTCACTCTTTTCAGCTCAGCAGCCAGAGCTGTTCTCTCAGGCAGGAGGATATCCTCTCTCTCTCCTAGTCAAAATCCCACAATGGCTTCTCTCCCCTAGTAAAGTGAAAGCTGAAGTCTTTTCAATGGCAACAAGACAAGACATTCGTCTAGCTGCTCCACTCTCTCCTAATGCATGCCCTCTTGTTTGCTCTGCTGCAGCCACACTAGCTGCACTCCTGGCTGCTGCTGAAACATGAGGCTCAAAACTGCTTCGGGGCCCTGCTGCTCCCCTCAGATACCCTCTTGGCTAACTCCCTCACTTGAGTCTTTACTCGCTTTCTTGAAGGACTGGGCTAACTTCCCTACTTAAAGCTGCAACATGCCGTTGTGCCACAAGACCTGTGCAGCCCATTTTATATTAAGGTACTTTAAATACTGTTGATAAGTTGACCTCTTCAATGAGGCCTCAAATAGACCTGTGCTATATTCCATCTTCTAGGAAATAGCTCACTATATGTAATTTGGGAAATTTGAAATAAAATTATAAATATGTATGTATAGAAATAAAAAAAAAAATTGCAACATGCCTCTCCCCAGCACTCCCAAAACCTCTTCTGTGAACCACCCCCACTATGGCCCTTTTTAGCTTCTCATGTACTATATGATGTATTTATTTATTATGTTTATTACTTATGATTAATCTCTCATACTATATGTAAGTTCCATGATAACAAAGACCTTTTTCAGATGTAACACAATCACTTAGAACTGTGCTTAGAAATATGGGCATTCAATAATTAATGGTTAAATATATGAATATATTTTTTGTTAAGCAAAAACAATGAGATCATATTGTATAATTTTATAAAAACTCTTTTGCATAATATTTCTTGAATATTTTTCCACATCAGTAGACATACAACTCATTTTTTTCTAACTACATTTCATGCAACTGTATCATAATCTTCATTAGTTTAATGTTTAATTAATTAATTTGATTTAATAGTAACATTTTAAATAGCTTTATTGACATATAATTCACATACCATAAAATTCACCTATTTAAAGTGCACGAACCAACGTTAACACATATTTTACTGAGAGCTTTTGCTATCTGCCAAGCACTGCGATAGGGTCTGAGGAAACAGCTGCGAAGAAAATGGACCTACTTCCTGTCTTCACAGAAATTATAGTCTGGGAGAAGGAGACAGGCAGACATTACATAATAATTGTACAAATAATTACTTATTATTGTGATAAATCCTACAAAGGAAAAGAGGGTGCAATATGAGCACCTGATAGAAGGCCCTAACCTAGTTTTGGGGCCCAGGGTTCTCTCAGAAAGTGAAATTTAGACTCAGTCTTATAGGGTGAGTGGGAATTAGGCAGGTGAAAAAAGTGCATAGAAGGAAGGTTGTTGTGGGTAGACACCTAGCCTGTTTCATTCTTTCACTAATATTTGCCGAGATGAAGGTCCTGAAATTATTTCCTAAGATAAATCATTGGAACTAAAGTCGCTAGGTCAAATGTGTGTGGATCTGTTTTCCTTCCCGCCTCACCTCCCTCCTCTTATTTCTTAAATTTTTACTATGTCTTGCATTGCCGGAAGGGTGGTAGTTTAGGAGTCTAGGGAATTGCAGGTTCCCTGCTATTTTGTTGCTTCCTTCCTGAGATGCTTCAGATGGGGTTCCAGGAGACTTGGAAAAGATGACCCTGCGGCAAATCTTTGTGAACCGAAGCTAGTGGATAGTTGCAATGCCACAAGTGTGGAGAACATCAAAAGATCTGAACATTCAAATCATGTTCCAATACTTCTGAAGTGTAATAAGAAATGTTTTTATTTTCTCTTAGTTTCTTCTTTAAGTGTAAAAGCATTAAGAGCTCCATTAAGTTCTAATTTTGATTGATTTTTCAATAACTATAATGAACACATTATTGTGGTATCTGGGCAGTTTCACTATTTAAATACTAAATGTTATTAAAATTATGAGCATTTTTTGGGTTAGTATTTAAATTTCCAGTTTCAGTTATAAATTCCAAGCAAAAAAAAATATATACATAAAACAGTTTACAAAAAGTGCATGAAATAAAATGGGAATTAAAAAATCTGTAAACAGAAATAAGAAAGAAAAGCAACTTAGTCAAGTCAAACTAATAAGAGAAACAAAATGAGTTGCATATTCAAATTATGTGAGAGTAGGAATCATGTTGTATTTATTTCACCTTAAATTCATAAAGCAGCCTCTTTATATTCAGTTTTTATTAAAAAATTATTTTGCTTCTTTCTTTCCTTAGATACCTTCATTAATTGCCCCTCACTTTATTTGGATCTTGCCTTAAATGTCATCAGAGAGTTCCTTCCTGATCATTCTAATCGAAATAGAAGGTCCTGTCCCTAGATTCCTAAGTGGTCTCCCAGCTTTTACCCTTGCTCCATTCTGATCCATTTTCCATGCTGGTGTCAGAGTGACCCTTTGAATTCCAAGCTGGCTCATGCTGTTCTGCTTAAAACCCTCCAATGGCTTTCCATTTCCATAGAATAATTCAAACTCATGCATGGCCCTCAAGGCCCTACCTGGTCTGGCCACCCTTCACCCTTATCTCTGGGCTTTTTATCTTTTAAACTTTCTTTTTCTTGTGGGCTGAATTGTTATCCCCTGACTCCAGATTCATATGTTGAAGTTCTACCCCCCTCCTCAAAATGTGACTGTATTTGGAGATAGGATCTTTAAAGAGGTAATTAAATTAAAATGAAGTCATTAGGGTGGGCCATAATCTCCTATTACTGGTGTGACTGGTGTCTTTACAAGAAGAAGAAATTGGGCCACAGCCAGGGAAGACCTGTGAAGATTCAAGGAGAAGACAGGCATTTACGAGCCAAGAAGAGAGGCTGTAGAAGAAACCAACTCTGCTGACACCTGGATCTTGGACTTTCAACCTCCAGAACTGTGAGAAAATAAATTTCTGTTGCTTAGGTCACCCAGCCTGTGGTGCTTTGTTGTGGCAGCTGAGCAGACTTGCGCACTTCTGTGGACTCTTTAGCCACTTCGAACTCTTCATAGTTCCTAAAATAGGCCAAATGTGGTCTTTCCTAAGGGCTTTTGCACTTCAAGTTCACTCTGCATCAAGTGCTTTATAGAGATAATCCGCACAGCCCATTCCTTCACTGCATTCTGCTCTCTACTCAAATGTCACCTGTTCTGGGGAACTTCTCTGAGACCTGTATTAAAAATAGTAACCCAGCTTTATCATTATCAATCTCTTTACCCTTATTATTTTCTTTGTAGCACTTATCGCTGCATAATATACTTTAATTAATAATTATTATTGTCTGTCTTCCTTCACCAACTCTTGCCCCAAATGTAAGAATTAATTTTGTTCTATATGTTGAGTGCCTGGAATAGTAGGCACTCAATAAATATTTGCTGACTGAAAGAATAAAATCGATATATGAAAATTTAAATCCCAAAGCTTAAAAGTAGAGTAACTATAAAGGCAGGCTATACAATGCACACATATACAATACACACATTTAAAAAATCACATTCTTTTAATTGCCAGTGGGTTTCAGAGGAAGGACTTATGGTTCTTAACTTCAGGAAACCTAAAATTTTAATAAACACATATCACCAGTTAAAATTAGATGTTTAGTCAATATTTGATTTTCATTAAGATTTTTAGTCTCCGAAAATTTTAATTAAGTTTACTTTTGATAAAGTTAATAACTGTCACCCAATGAAGACTTAGTTTAACATTCCTTTAAAAAGGAATCTAAAGATACACCATGCTGTAGGAGTATTTTTGGGGAGCATTAAAAACTTTCATACGTAGAGGAGAGAAAATTCCTCACATGGACAAATAAATATTCAAATTTAAATAAAAAGAGAACCATGCTAAATGACAACTGTTTTAGGCCAACTTGAAATAGACATATTGAAAACCACCAGGACGAGATGTTCCACAGCTGCTTCAGTTTATTTGGGTCCATGGATGGTGACGTTATGGCAGCCATAAAGAAGCCACATAGACTAACAATAGAAAATTAAACCTATGTAATTTTTGGCCAGATTCAAATAGACTCTGGCTGTATAGATGTGCCTTCCAATTTGATTTTTCCATTACATGGTATTTGCACACTAGTGCCGTCCTGAATTATATTTTTTACCATTGCCTTTTAAGAATCTCTGCTTATCAAACTGAAAAAAAGTGTAACTCGTTTTCTTAAGGTATTCAAAATTATTTTTAAATTATAAAAGTAAAGGACCATGTTAGAGAATATTTTGAAAATGAAAAATATTATCCAATTGTCGTCTTTTTGATAAATTTGTTCTTAGAATTTAGAGTTGTAATTAAAGTATATGTATATTCATACCCTGATTTTTCATTCCATTTTATATATATTTGTTTTACTATAATATTTTATAAAATGAATGATACTGCTTCATAATGGTGTTTTAGTGGTTGCCTACAACTTAGTTATGTGAATGAACCATAACTGATATAACCATTTTCCTACTCTGAGACATTTAGCCCCAAAACTTCGACTGCTACCCCCAGCATTATGCTATTTTAAATTCCAATTACTATTTTTGCATTTTTTAGTTTCTTCCATATTTTGGGTCATTCTTTACTATAAATGTCTAGAAGTGGGATTCCTGGTGGGTGGAAAGGGTTAACTCAGCAGCTCTGGGTCATTCGAACCATGCACATTCCCTAGAAAGGGCTGTTTTCATGATGCCCTCGGTTGGCTCCTGGGAACTGAACTCTTGGAATATTCTGACCGATAAGAGTGTGTTGCATGTTGGGGGTTGTGACCCATACTACAAGAGTTTTCCAGGGGGTTTTACTAACAATGTGATTTATGGTGAATGCCTTTCCCTCTGAGGGTTTGGAGCTTCAGTAACTGAGGTCAGTCATGTAGGTGTTATATATATATGTGACTGACCCCCAATAAAAACCTTGGACAACCCAATCCAAGTGAGCCTACCTTGTCAACAAGACTTTGCACATGATGTCACAAATCATTGCTGGAGGAATTATGCACATTCTGTGTGACTCTGCTGGGAAGGGATTCTTGGAAGCTTGTGCTGATTTCCTGCAGACTTTGCCCCATGTAGCTTTTCCTTCTGAGATCTTACTATATCTTTTTGCTATAATAAACTGTACCTGTGAATACAACCTCTGGGTCCTCTGCATCCTTTTAGGGACTCATCAAGCTTAATGGTGGTTTTTGAGACCCCTGACTCCCCTGGCTCTGTTTGCATTTAGTTGTAGATAATGGAAACTACTGTAGCTGGTTTAAGCAAAAAATGTTTAATACTCATATATTCTGTGCTTTCCAAAATAGTTAAAAAGGCTGAGAAAGTAGACAGAGATTCCAGGAACGATTTAGCCCCAGAATTTCATTTTGGCAGAAGCAGAAACCACCGAACCTAGAAACTGCTTGTTATAAAATCATGCTGCCTTAGCTATGCTAGCAAAATAGATGCCTAGCATCTTGCCTTGTTCCCTCTTAGCTTAGTTCTGAATCCAGACATCTGAATGACAGACTTAAATCATATCCGGACCTGTAGCTGCAGGGGCATCTGGAAATGTAGTATTTCACTATATATACAACATATATATATATATATATATTGTAGTTAGAGGCAATCTCCTGCTTGAAAGCTGGGGATTATGAATGAACATATAAATCAACTATTCTGTGTTGGTGACAAAAAAAACAAAGCACTCATTTATATAGTGCATGGCTAAACAATTTTAATTATTGTTGAAAACTCCTAAACAAAGTAAATGGAAGGCTAATTTTATTTTTACTTTTATTAAGCTCTTTAATTTATATTTTCTTCTCAGTTTCCTCATCTCAGCCTTCCTTCGGGCTCTGCGTCTCTCGAATTTTCTCCTAAATAACCACCAGAGTTACCTTTGAAAAAGGGATTTGGACTTTGAGCCAGGTGATTCGAGCTCTGAGGTGAGATTTTTGCTCAAGAACTTTAACTGTTGGGAGATGTAACATCTCATCCAGATGCCAGGACAATAATAACTATGATACAGATGTTTATATACACAAAGGTTGGCATAAATAACACATAAATTTCCTAATTTCTTAAAGGAACTTATTGCTATACAACTGCTGGATTTTAGGACACTGTGGTAATTTTTACACAGCAATAGAAAACTAAATACAGGATATTTATGATACACTACCATAATGAGATCCTATTCTTTTACCTGTTACATGTATATGTACAGAAAAATGTCTAAAAGGACGAATGATAAATGCTGACAGCAATTATCACTAGGGGGTGAGACAGTAAGTGGCTTTTACTTTATTCCTTATATTTCTTGAATTGTTTAAACAATTTAAAATAAGCATATATTACTTTGGTGATTAGATGGGAAAAATAAACTTCTTAAAAGGTGGGAAAGAAAATAATTTAAAAAGTATATCCTAAGTACCTTAAAGTGGTGTAGAGATTTAAATTACATAACTGATAAGAATGTTTTTACAAATTGTGCAGTATTATGAAAATGCAATGTAGTAAAATTTTCTAAGTCTCAATCTCTCCTTCATACTTAGAATTAACAGGTCTGATGCCTTTAGGTACATTTAGTGAGTTTCAGAACTTTATTTTACAGGGATTTCTATGGCATAACAATGTTTGTGGTACTCTTATTGAAAATCATTTATAATAGTCAAATTCTAATAATTTTTGCACAAGCTTTCATTAAATTTTCCTAAAAAATTGAAAAAGTTCACATTATATACCATTTTGAACTTTATTTTCTAATATTTTCAAAATAATTTACTGTAAAATGTTAGTTTCAAAGAAAATTTATAGAAATTATAAAGCAACTACAGGTTTCTTTACAGTAAAATCTAAGGCAAAAATAATTTTTTGCAAGTTGAAAATTTATCAAAAGGTACAAGTGGATTATAAATATATTTTGCAATCTGGTGGATTTAAGAGCACTTTAATAAAAGTTGTCTAGTTAAATTACTATATATGACATGTTCTATGAAATCCAATCTGAAAATCTAACATCAACGATCACTTCTTTTTGCTAAAACATAGAAATAATTTCTCTGAAAAATTCATGAGTACTATGAAGAGTTTGATATCTTCATAAAGATTCTTTAATAAGTTCAGCTAATCTCTGGAAGGCCTACAATAGAAAATAGATAAGAATTAATAAAATTAGGATGCTATTTAGGAAGTCTGTCATAACTTTAAAAATTCAAACAAAGAATAGCCACCTAAGGTCAAGATAAGGCAATGAAAAATCAAGTTTAACCTCAGTTTTATCTTATTAGGATGCCATAAATATCATAATATATGTAGGTATAAATATATCTGATTCCCAGGATTTTTTTTTGTTGTTCTTATAGCTCTCAAGGTCATAATTTTCTTTTTTCCACATCAAACATGATTTTATTTTTTTCATATAATCTCTCACCTGCACATACATTCTATATATGTGCAGAAAAATGTTTTAATTGCCCAACTCCATCCTTATATAAAAGCAGAGATAGCTTATGAAAAGCATATTTAACGACATGAGAAAGCAAGTAAATAAAGAACACACAAAGAACCAATACATCTACAAGGATAAATAGAACTCTTCTTAAGGTTAATGACAATAGTCAATTTATAGATCTTTTGGATTCTCAGACACACATTCCTTAGGAACTTGTTTCCTTGGTTGTGTTATTTGGTTAAAGCTACACTTTGTGATTAATTTGAGAATATTATTTTATTTGACCCCTGCTGATATGCTTTTTTCCTCAGTGAAAGAGACTGAGCCTTCATAAGTTTGTACTTTGGTTCATGTTAATTCTATGAAGGAAGTAAAGAGCTTTTCTTTATAACATATTGGTAATCAGCCAACACTGTTTAGTAGGTCTGAAAACTACTCATGAAAACAACAAATTATAACTACAACTTGGTCTCTTCATTTGTCTATAGAAGTCTAGCAAAAAAGTCAAATTTGTCTTTTAATGGTAATTCATGACTTTTCAACTAATACCTGTTTTGCAGAAACTCAAGAAGACAGTAAATTATATCGTAACTCACAAAATGAGCACGTATACCAAAAAACAGAATTTATAGTTAGTGTTACTCTAAAGAAAATATTGTACCTACCACATCCATTTGTTCTGGAGAAGCCAAGGAGAAGGATGCTCTAAAGTAAGGGCTGGGAGCTGAGCTATCGATGTAGAAATCATTTCCAGGAACCATTAATATCTGAGTTTATGGAAAATAAGTGACATACCATTAAAGAAAAACTAAAAGAAAATATAGGTAAATCCAATCTCAGAATGAGGAAAGACTTTTTAAAACTAAAAGCAATTAAAGAAATCACAAGAGAAAAATAAATTTATGTAAAAATTCTGTATGACATACAATAAATAAAACCAAAAGCACAGAAACTGGAAAAATGTTTACAATAATTATGGCAAATGCTACCTCTTTTCCACATGTAAAGAATTCACAGAAACTAAGGAGAAAAACACTAAAATTGTAGTTTTAATGGGTAAAGGGCAGATTATAAAAGAAATATAAATAGAAATGGTAATAAACATGAATACATGCTTAACCTAACTAGAAAAGTAACGTAAGTTAAAACGATGAGATAACATTTTTTAGTTATCAAATTTGGAAGTGATTTTTAAGCTGGGATCTTAAAGATAGGTAGGTGTTGGCTAAGCAAAAAGTTGGGGAAGAGTATTTTTGTAGGAAGATACAGAGGGTAAATTGGCTCCCTCAAAGAACTGAAAGAAGGTACAAAATTTAATACATAAAGCAAAGGAATAACAATGTTAAGTGTGTCAAGAACAGTGGTGAGAACCACTGCGATTCTTGATGACCACTGTGGCAGATAGCTCACTCTGGTTACATTCCCTCTGCTTCCTGGGCATACGAATATATTCTATTCCCCAGCCTCTTTCTAGTTATATGTGGACACATGACTGAAACCTAGCCAATGGATGTGAAGTCATGTGTGCTCCTAGGCCTGACCCATAAAATTCTCCCCTGTGTGATTCACCATGCTCTTTCCATTCTGTAGCCATTTGTGAAATCTATGCATTGAAGACTGAAGAGTAAAGAGGTGGAAGGAACCAGGGTCTCCGAATGACCATTTGGAGCAGAGATGCCTGCAGATCACACACGTTGTAAATATTATGTGAGTCAGAAATAAATTTCGATTGTGTTAAGTCTTTGAGGTTGTTATGTAGTACAATCATGATATTCAAAAGCATTAAGTAAACTGCTTGTTACACAGTATGAATCTGGGCACTGTCTACTAAAGTAAGATGAGTTGGAAGTGAATTGATTTGGGATACTCTGGGGAAAAGATTTCAAGGCAGAGGATGGGATTTTGCATCCTGATTAACAATAAAATGAAAATCATTTCTCTTAAATAGTAGAAAAGTTTTGGCATGTGCTAAAAGCAAGTTGCTGTAAGAGAAGGAGGGTGTGGTAATAATTTCTTTGCAAGATGACCAAAATCTAGGCTAAGGCAGTGGTGATAAAGTTGGAGATTATTTAGAAAAAGTTAAGGTACATGCAACAGGATATATGGAATAAAGGATGAGGACTGAAAAAACTGCAATTAAATAAGGATACATAGTCTGTATCCTTAGCACATAGCTCAGAGATACATACAAATAGCTAATTATCAAATGTTCTTAAGATAATAGCATTGATAGAAAAGCAAAGAAAATATAAACTTGATTATTATGCTAAAATATATTTCTTTGAAATAAATCAGTTTAGTATTTATTAAATACCTAATGTATGCTGTTACTAGGATCAGAACAGTTCATAAAGCATGAGTCCTGCCCTCCAGTAAGATGATTAGAGAAGATGAATGACTTTCCTAAGCAAGTGGAACTGGCACTGGAGTCCAGCCGGTCAGTTTCTAGCTCTAGCCTTTTAGCAGCCTCCTCTCTTAGACAATAGCAGAGTGCTCTGCCAACATCAACACAATCTGTTCTTTTATACATATTGCTTCGAGAAAAAAAAAAATGATACTAGAGATAGATCTTATTGTTTATAAAAAGACTGACAATCATGATAAAAGAATTAATTTATTTGGTAATTTGAAAAACTATGCAGAGATATATTTAGATTTCTAAGCTTAATCAATGCCCCAGAACAAAATCTAATTAGACTTATGATTGAAATATAAAAGGAGAAAAAACATAGAAGAAATCTTCATGGGTTAATTTGAATTGAAAACATTTCTGTGTAATTTTAACCATATAAAATAATTGCACAGCCAAAATACTAGCTATATGCAAACTTTTCAAGAAAGTACACCACAAATGGTCATAAGATCTCGGTGGTGAAATTATGGGCTATTCAAAAACTTTTCATTATATTTTTGTTAAGTTTTTAAGTTTGCTACCATGAATATGCTTTACTTTCATAATCGGAGGGGGCGGGGAACCCTCTATTCTAAATATTAATGGCTAATACTTATTGAGCATTTACTATATGCCAGGTAGTAGTCTAAATGCTTTACCAATATTAACTCATTTAATTATCATGGCAACCTTATGAGGGAGGGATTCTCATTATTTCTATTTTACAGGTAAAACTCAGAGAGGGTAACTTACCCAAAGCCACACATCCAGTAAAGGGTGGAGCTGGAATTCAAACCCAAGGAGTGTCACTCCAGAGAGTGCTCTTAGCTACTAAACTAACCAGTAGCTCAGACTGATGACTATATTTCCATTAATTTAGACAAGAAGAATGGTTATGTAACCTAAAAATCTACTATGATTTTAATAATGAGATAACACATCTGATATTAAAAGATTATGAGTTGAGGTGGTGGGCAATGATAAATATGTCTCTCCATTTTTATTTAAGTAAGAAATTACTTTAAAGAAAAAGTATAACCCCCCCCCCCTTTTTACCTCTTTCTTAATGGCCTTTTCTTTAATCAGTTTTTTTACATCATAAATGCCCTTAATTTTAATCCATATGAACATCCCAGCAGTAGGAACATGCCACTCTGCCAAACCTATAAACAAAAGAAAGGAATAAATATCGCCTGAAGCTATTTTTGATGATATCAAATACATTGTTTAATGATATAATTGCAGTAACTCTTAACTAGTATTTCCAAAAAGATTCCTTTACTGATAGCATTTAAAAATACATAATTTTATAAGTTCTGAAAATTGATGTTCTGAGTTTATTTCAAAAAGTAAGAGTGAGTGTGTGGCTGAAAGGGAGGAAAGGAGCCCAGTGTGTGTTATTTACAATTTTAGTCAGTCTTAGGGTTGGGTAAGAAATATACTACCTATGTCTATTTCCCTTAGATAGAAACAAATCGAAGCCGAATATGACTCTTTCAGTGTTAGAAGAGGATTCTTCAACTCTTTCTAGATTCTTCCAGTTTTCCAATAAATCCTATCATTTGTGTAATAATTTAGAAGTCCAATAGATTAGTTTTTATCAGCATGTAATTAATTATGAAAAGAAGTACTTAAAATCCAGTAATTCCAGGTGCATTTGTAGGCTTTATGCTTCATTGAGGCTCAGGATAGAAAAACCAGGAAGGAAAAGTAATTATTTTGGTTTTAATTATATATATTTCTTTAAAGTTGCTGTTAGTTAAAACCTTTTCTTCAATTCCATTGTAAATGGTAGAACAGTACTCTTAGCATAGAGATAATTCTATTTTTACTGAGACTTCATAGAGAACAAGATATGACAGAAATAAGGAATTGGTTTTTTTGTTTACTTACTATTATTAATATCAAAGGCATTTTTAATGATATAATTAAAGCCATGTAATTCGTTTTACTTTCTTTTTTAAATAGAAAATTAAATCTAAACCATCCTGCAATCAAATTATAGATAATATTAAATAATGTTAGTGATGAAAAGGCAAATCATTTGTAAGAGAAATCCTCTGTAGATTGTACTCTTTTGTCTTTATATAAGCTAGTTAGAAAAGAAGTATATTTGATTGTTTCACAATTCCTCTTCTATTTAGAGGAAAATTTTGAAATAACTCTAAAACCTTTCGAGTATAGATGTTATTTAGCTTTAAGTAACTTATCGCTGGTTGATTATTAGACTAATCGGTCTTTTTTTTTTTTTTTTTTTTTAAACCACAAATTCTTTGCAACAGACAGGTATAAAAGAGATAGGTAGAAATATGCCAGAGCTTGCAGACTGTTACTTCTGAGATTATTTATAGGGTAATATTTTCTTGACAAGAATATTCCTGCACTCTTGTTTCTTTGCCCACAGGATTATTAACAATATTATGCAGTTTTATCACCCACTGAAATAGATGCTACTGTTTAGCACAGGATAGGATATATGTCCCACTCACCACTTAACCACTTCTCTGCAGCTACCAATAATGCATCCTTCTGATTCCTATAGAAATCGATAACCCTAGAAGAAGAAGAAAATAAAAAGGATGTGTTTAGTACACTGACTGCAGAAGCTAAAAGGCTCTGGAGTCCCGTCTACAAGAATTTGTTTTCTATCTTGATAAAAATGTTGAATGCTTGATAAGAGAATAGAGCATATTTATTTGACCTGTCTGGTGGTAAACTTCTTACCATTATATTTTTTCCTTTATTGTGGAATAATTAAAAAATAACAATTAATAAAGCAAAGTCCATTTATATGTAAAATCTGGAACCTAACATACAATACCTGTCTACATGAGCCAGAAAGCCCTCTTCTCCCCATTGGTATAAGAGCTGTGCTACCAGAAGCTAAAAGAGATAAGACAATAACAAATGTCATAGTTTATCCTCTAAAACAGGTTTTTTTCCCCAATCACTCTTGATTACATGTATACCACCACAAGAAAATATAACTAGCTGACTAAGTTTTATACAGTCAGTGATTTAAAATAGATGTTAGTAACAATAAAAATAAATTTATATTGTACTTGCTAAGTGCCAGAAATTATTGCAATATATTAATATATTTTAGCTAATTTAATATTATAATAACCTTATTAGGCAGGTTATTATTTCTATTTTACTGATAAGGAAATACAAGGGTTAAGTTAAATTTCCTGAGGTCACAAAGCTTGGGTTCAAGTCAGATTGTCCAGCTCCTGTTCCATGCTATTAATTACCATACTGTACTTCTTCTCTAAATGTAAAAAACATATAGTAGACATATAAAGTTATATATTTGAAGATTCTTCTATCTAAAATGGAAGTTCTAAATGTTATAAATGGATAGTGAAGTTTTGTTGGTAACAGATACAAAAAGAAAAGGAACAAGTCCCAAACTCAATAAAGCACTCTGTAATGTAAAATATCAAGTGAATGTCCTATTTTACAGAAAGTTCCCTAAGAACTTTGAGTTCTTAGGTAGCAATTCTGTCCTTAAGATCTGATTCTCAAGATTGCATTAGGGAGGGACTCAATTATTTCTCAAAACTTGTGAGGAAGTTTATACATTCTCTAAAATCAACTCTATTTCAATTAAAATACATACCAACCAGTGTCTTTAGGACAGGTTAGCACATGTGCAGTGAAGGCAAACAATGAGTTACTAAACAGGTTTGGAGTTCTTGTTCTCATTGTAGATTCTAAGACAATGAAGCTCAAGCTACATTACTGATTCCAGCCCAGTTCCATTTTGTTCGGGTCAAAAGTTTTTATGAAGTTCCTGTGATAGATGCTAGGTACACAACATGAATAAGATAGCCTGATTCTCAGGGAATTAGGTCTGTGCCACAAAATAACGCCAGATTAGTACCATGCTCATTTGTCTTTTAGAATAAACATCTGGTTTTCTAATTCAGTACATATTACAACTGGTTTTCTAATTCAGTACATATTCAGTGATTTCTCTCCCTGCCACCTTAACTTGGTCTTACTTGTGAGCATCTAATTTTTATTCTTAACTGATTTAATTTTTTTTTTCTATTTCCTAAATTGTCCTTACCTGTGTAAAAGTGCTGGTGTGCAATGTTGCAACTTGCATGTGTAAAACAATTCTCTCTATTAAGGTTTTTGGACCAGTTACAAACCCTATTCTCAACCTACATAAAAAAAGAGAAAAGGCACAGCATAATACCAGTCCTGTACTAATTAATACATGTCATTTTCCTGATTTCACTAGGAAAAGACTTGTGACCTGGGGCAAATGGTCCTAGACAATTAAAATATTCTAATAAAACTAACTACTTCTTATTTAAAATACAAATTTAAATTTAAGTGTACATTTAAAATATAATGCAAGTCTAACCAAGTATTTCTAAATATGCTCTTTCATATACGAAACTGAAAACCTGACCATTCTCTCTACTGGGGATGAACAGAGAGAACAGGCCTATATTTATATCAATAATTTAACTGCTGTTTTCAGGCAAGTGGAATACAAACATATTAAATGAGAAGAATTGTTTAGACTAAAGGATGATGAGGCACAGTTTCTATCTCTTTTAGATCTAGCCTTAAGTTAGAGAATAAGGGCTTACCCAGAGGAGAGGATTTTTGAAAAAGAGTCAGTTCTGATGACACGCCCATCAACGTCCATTGAAAGAAATGTTGGTGCCCAGGGCTTGAAACGGGAAACATAAATACTATTGGTTTGAGAACTCTGTTAGTGACTGCATAGTTAACTTTATGTAGAGAATGGGAAAAGCATGGATTCTAATGAACAGCAGCAGAACCATCTTTTCCATTATCTTTATCTCAACTATTTAAAATGGAGTAAAAACAGAGATGCATGTTCTTTTATTAGTATTTGCATGTTTTGATTACTTTTCTGCCATTCACACACACACACACACACACGCACACACACACACACACACACGTGCACACACACGAACACACACACAAGGGTTTACTCCTTTGGTTAAGATGCCATTATTAAGAATTTAGGGAAACCTCACCCAGGCCCTCCTGGCCCTAAGGACTAAAATTCAGGATTAACAGATTTAGAAACAGATTTAGAAGAAAGATTCAAGAAAAACTAGTTTGGATAAGATATAAAGAGGGTCAGAAGCATTCAGGATTGTTTAGAGAGAAAATGTTGATCCTTAGAACTAGAAAGATAAAAGATGAAGCTGATGATGAGAAATTTAATCAATATAAATTATTTGCTTCAAAAGTAGATGTATACAAGAAAGGGAGCCACGATCACATTGAGGATGGGGTGTAGGGAGGCAGACATACTATTCATTCAGGCAAACCATATAGAGAAATTAAAAGTTTTTCTTTCCAGTAGATTTAAAGGGGGAATCAAATCCAAGTATATGTTCTCAGCAGCCCTGAGAGCAAATAAAGATAGTGTTTGAGTTTGAGAAACCAGGCATTGAGAGTCTGTATCACTACTACTGTCTGTTAGGAACAAATGATTATGAAAAGTGGCATACCTATGTAGTGAGAAGAAACCTAAAAACCCATTCTACTGCAAGTAAGATCCAAGACCTTAAGGATAGGGATGGCAAATATGTGGCATGGTGCCAGTAATGCCTTATGTCCATAATGGATGTCACTAATTGATCACAATCCTCTTTCTCTTTCAGCTTGAAAACAGCTTCCAAATCTTGTGTTTGTCCAAATGCACAGTATGGAGCACCAGCTACCATTTTAAAAGTAAGTTATTTCTAGAAAGAACAGTAATACCAAAATGAGAAGTACTAATTCCATGATAAAACTAAAAGGCTAAAAGTTGAAGTGGTAGTAAATTATCAATCATTTAATTTCAATGTAAAGGTGGATTAGCTGCCAGGCTAAAATCAAATGCAGTGTAATAACTTACAACAGTTTATCTTCTAATTGTGAAATAAGTTCAATTGTCACTTACCTTGTTGAATTGGAGAAAATAGTAAGGATCATCTTCTATTATGAGGAAATCATATTTTCTTGCAAGCTAAAAAAGGTTAAAGTAGTATATTTATTTCTTAACTGCTATATAAAATCAAAAGCATTTGGAACCATAATTCTTTGTCTACATTCATTCAAGAAGCTATTGAGTGCCTACTGTCTAGACTAGTGGTCTCCAAACTTTTTGGCACCAAGGACCAGTGCTTCTATGAGAATCTAATGCCTGCTGATCTGAGGTGGAGCTGAAGCAGTGATGTGAGCACTGGGGAGCGGCTACAAATACAGATGAACCTTGGCTCGCTCACCTGCTACTCATCTCCTGCTGTATGGCCCAGTTCCTAACAGGTCACAGATTAGTTTGGCACCCCAAACTAATGAAGATGGATAAGGCACTAGAGGCTCTTGTTCTCATGGAACTTACATTCTAGTGAGAAAAATGAAATATACATAAGCCAATGGATAATGAAGACATATTAGATGGGGGACTTTAGAGCTATGCAGGACACTAAACAGGGTGCTCAGTATGACAAGAAGGAGCCAGCTGTGGAAATATCAGGGAAGAAGCTTCTAGACTGAGAGATGAGCAAGAGCAAAGGCCTTTGGGCGACAAAAGAACTTGGCCCGTTTAAGGGTTGGAAAGGCCAGTGTGACTGCAGCAAATGGGCTACAAGAAGGTTGATAAGAGGCCTGAGAATAGCTGACCAGGACAGCTTTGCAAGGCAGATAAAGGACTTGGTATTTTATTTTAACTGTAGCGGGAAGCCCCTGGAAGATTGTTAACAGAAGGACAATGAGACTGGCTTTCCATTTACATTTCAGCAGGGGGAGGACAAGAGTGGCTGCTGTGTGAAGAATGGTTAGAGACCAAGAGTGGAGTGCAGCAGGGGTCTGGTGGGGAAAGCATCCTAGTAGATAGCGAGGGAAGTAAGCTGGTATCTAAGTAGGTGGCGACAGAAATGGTAGTGGAGAGAAATGGATGGATTTGAATAATTTGTTGGTATACTCAATAGAATGGGTTGGATGTAGGGGCGGGGGTGAAGAGAGAAGAGAAAGAGAGGAATAAAAGGTAATTGTTCATGCTGGCACAATTTATGGAGATGGAGAATGTGAGGGCCTGCGAATTGGAAGTTTGGGTGTGGCTGGACAAAATCAAGAGTTCTATGTGGCCATGCTAGGTTTAAAATGCCTATTAGATATTTATGTTGGATGTTGGATGCAGAAGTTGAGTATTAAAGTTGTAAGCAGAAGTCTGGAGTTCAGGGGAGAGATATTTCATTATAGAACAGAATTACAACCATAGAACCAGATGACACTGTCTAGGGAGTGTATAAATAAGAAGAGAAGCTCAGGACAGAAACCAGGAGTGTTTGATAAAAATAAGGCAGTATTTCAGTACATGCAGTCATGCACCACATAATGACATTTCTGTCAACGATGGACTGCATATACGACAGTGGTCCCATAAGATTATAATGGAGCTGAGAAAACAATATGCTGCACACCTGAAACTAATGCAATATTAAACGTCAACTGCAACTGAAAAGCAAACAAATAATAAAAAAAATGAATAAAATGTAGAAAAAAAAATCATATCACCTAGTGACGTGGTGGCCATCACAACATCGTAGCACAATGCATTACGTGTTTGTGGTGATGATGGTGTAAACAAACCTGTTGAGCTGTCAGTTTTATAAAAGTATAGCACATAAAATTATGGACAGTAGTATAAATAATACTTGATAATGGTAATAGATGACTGTTACTGGTTTATGTATTTACTATACTTTAGTATATTTTAGAGTGTACTCTTTCTATTTATAAAGAGAGGTTGGCTGTATAAACAGTAGGTAGTGTTATGGCAGCAGCAGCCTCATGCATCTCCTGTTTACCTTGTCTCTTGGCTGCATCATTTTCTCTTGTGCTTGATTTAACCTCCTATTGTTTTGTATAGTAACATGCTGTACAGGCTTGTAGCCCAGGGGCAATAGGCTACATCATATGGCCTGTACCATCTAGGTTTGTGTAAGTGCACTCTATGATGTTCGCACAACTGCAAAATTGCCTAATAACACATTCTCAGAGCGTGTTTCTGTTGTTAAGTGGTGCATGACTCTGTGTTCTTGAACAATATTGTTTCATTATAATGTTGATGAGATGCTGTAGGAACTTAACTCTTGTTTATCTCAATTAGCTTATGATACAACTGATTTTGTTATATGTCATTTTGCTTAAAGTTGCAACGTTAAGTGAAGATTTTATATTTATACACACACATATATGTACGTATATATGTATACTCATATATACAAGATTTTAAACATTTCCTTTTACTCATTATATATGTGATTCTACTACACATAATTAAATTCTATATATTTTAACATGGGTTTGGTACTTATTTTAAAAGCTATTTGTAGTGAAAGGCTAGGGAGTACAGTCAGGTACACGAAAGACTTTACAAAAAGTCACATTTCTCTTATTTTTGAAAGATTTCTGTATAGCTCCATATTGTTTGATATTTTAAAAAAAATGTTTGTGGTGAAAAGCTTAGGCATTGTAGTCAGGTACCTAAAAGAGACTTTACAAAAGGAACATGCCTCTTAATTTTAAAGAATTTATTTTTAACCTGACTTGACAAAGAGTAAGAAAAAGAGACAATTCAAAAATACAAATTAAAAATAATAAAAATCAAACTTGGGGTCAAATATTAAAAAAATCTCATAAAATTTAAAATCGGGCCAAGAACACTCTTTCTTTTTATGAAAATACCAATTAAAGGGAAAGAGAAATCTCGTAGTTAACAAAGGAGGTAGTAATTTCTTATGTTTAAATTTATTATGACCCTTGGCATAGCTGATTTTCTGTTATTAAGAAAGGGAACTTGCACAGTACTCTTCTAAAAAGTCAAAAAGAAACAAGAACATAGCCACATAACACATTCTTTTAAAATACCTCATAAATTTCCTTTTTGCGATCACTTGTTAATGAGTTTCCAGTAGGATTGCTGCCATTTGGGATAGTATAAAGAAATTTGGGGGTGTTTTTCTTAGGGTTCTTTGAATCTTCTGGTTTCCATTTAGAAAGTATTTCTTTGAGGGAGTTTGGAATAATTCCATATTCATCACTGCAAACGTTAATAATGTTGCAGCCCAGTGGTAGAAGCTGTTGACCACAAAGGAAAACAGAAAGCCCAAGGTTCAGACATGATTACAAAATATGTGTCATTGATTCTTCTTATATTAACTAGGAATGTTACCGTTTACACTCTTCAGTCCATCAACCTGCACTCAGCTCTGTGCTCCTGATGGTTGAGGTTGTATATTCTAAAACTATTGTTGCCCCGGGGTAGATTACATTATGGTTCAAAAAGACTCCCTATCAATTCGCAGGGGAAGGATTATACTTCTTTCCTCCTATATGTCAGGCTTGGCCATGTTTCTGGCACTGGCCAAAAAACTGTGAGCAGAAGCGATGTGTGTCCCTTCCAAGCAGAAGCTTTAAAATCCAGCTTATGGTTCTCTCTTTTTCTTTTCCCTCTGCTTTGAGATTCACAATGGTGCAGAAAGAGGCTGCTTCTGGCAACTTGGGGCTTGGGATGAAGGTGACATGGAACAGAGCCGTAGTTGCCTCGTAGTGGCCATGTGGTATGAGAGAAAAATGTCTGTAGTGGTAAGCCACTGAGATAGATATTGTTACATAACACAACCCAGCCTCTTCTGACGAATTATCTTTATAGGTATAATTAGAACTGGTTCATAAAGTCAGTGTTTATTAATAAATGTTTTTTGACCGTAAATTAATTCTATAAAGCATCTGTTATGCTAATATATAAACTAGTTACAAGCAAAGGTGATATTCAAAATATTTAACAAGTGGTGTAGCATGGGCACATCAGATATAGCTACAGGCTAGAAGGGGGTCCTGGAGACTCCCTGCTATGCCAGCATTAATAATCCATCGTGGGAGGGTCAGAGGGGTCTTAGGAGAGGGCTAGGAAAGCCAAGGTGGTAATGGGACAGTCGGGGGGATAAGGTAGCCACTCACCAATGATCGTGGAAGTACTTCAGTATTTTACGAATTGCTAAAGCTGAACTGGCAAGTAGTAGCCTTACTTATAGTTATAATTTTATAAAAATCTTGTGGAATCTTATTATTGGATGAAAACAAACGCAAAAAATCAGAACTTAAAAAAAATAACAATAATCGAATGAGGTTCTCAGAAAAAAATTTCAAAAGATAAGCAAACACTTTTTAACACTCAAATGTAGAATTATGCCCTAAGTGGGGATAATCAAGTTGCTACTTATGAAAAATTTAAACAGTCTAAGATAGGAGACTAGACTTTGGGTGATGAGTATGCAATGCAATATATAGATGATGTATTATAGATTTGTACACTTGAAACTTATATAATGTTATTAACCAATGTCACCCCAATAAATTTACTAAAAAGTAAGAGGTCTTAGACTTAAAAAGCACATCTACCATGAATATAATAAATCAATATTGGGCCACAAAATAAACACATATTTCTTATTAGCATATGTCCTTATAGGTTGGCACTCAGTTTCTGTTTGGATATGTGAAAACATTGTGCATATGTACATGCATACTGTTTATGTAGACACAAATTTTATACTTATAGGATTATATAATCTTAAGTCTTAGGAGTTTAGGAAAATAATTAGTAATTAGTATTCAATCATTAGGAAAAGGCAATTATTTTACTTCAGTTTTCTTAACTGTGGTAAAATATATATAACAAAACTTTTACCACGCTGAAGAGTACAATTCGGTGGCATTAATTACATTCACAATGGGTGCATCCTGCATCATCGATTTCCAAAAGCTCTTCATCACCCCAGGTAGAAACTCTGTACTCATTAAGCAATAGCTCCCCATTCCTCCCTCCCCCATACCTGGGTAACCTCTAATGTACTTTCTGTCTCTGAATTTACCTATTCTAGATATTTCATGTAAGTGGGATTATACAGTATGTGTCTTTTTGTGTCTGGCTTCTTTCATTTGGCATAATGTTTTTGAGGTTTATCCATGTTGTAACATGTATCAGAACTTTGTTCCTTTTTTATAGCTCAATAATATTCTATTGTACGTACATACTACATTTTGTTATTCCTTCACCCATTGATGTACGATCAGGTTGCTCCCACCTTTTGACTATTGTGAATAATGCTGTAGTGAACATTTGTATTTCTGTTTGAGCATCAATTTTTAATTCTTTTTGGGCATATATCAGAAGTGGAATTGGTGAGTCACACAGTATTTCTGTGTTTAATTTTTTGAGGAACTGACAAGTTTTCCACAGTGGCTGTATCATTTTACATTTCTACCAGCAATGCACCAGGATTCTGATTTTTCCACATATTCACCAATATGTTCTATATTCCATTAAAAAAATCATAGCCATCCTAGTACATGTGAAGTAATATTTTTCTGTGGTCTTGATTTTCATTTCTCTGATGACTAATTGATGCTGAACATCTTTTCATGTGCTTATTGGCCATTTGTATATCTTATTTGGAGAAATATCTATTCAAGTCGTTAGTCTATTTTTAAATTAGTTTTTTTGTCTTTTGTTGTTGAGTTATAGGAAGTCTTTACATATTCTGGATATTAAGGCCTCATCATATATAAAGCTTGCAGATATTTTCTCTCATTCTTTCTCTCATTCCTTCCTTTTGTATGTGAAAATCCAGTTGTCCCAGCACAATTTGTGAAGAGACTATTCTTGTCCTTTCGAATGGACAAGAATGTCAAAATCAACTGGCCACACATCTATGGGTTTATTTCTGGACTCTTGATTCTATTCCATTGGAATATTCAGAGCATAAAGGCATCTCATTCAATTACCCTTACTTTATGCTAGAATTAGTTTTACAACATTTGTATCGGGTGGCAATCAAGAGTAATTTTGAGCACCCACAGTGATGAACGATGCTTTACCTTCCTAGAGAGTCAGGTAAGGCTGATGGTTAGAAAGTTGTTATATTGAAATTGTTTCCCTGTAGTTTCTAGTCTTTGGTTCCAATTCTCTCAATCTAAAGACATGCACAGACAAATCTAGTTCCTCTGTCACCTGGCTAACTTTTACATGAGGATAGTTCTCATGTTTGTTGAGTCTTCTCTTTTGGGGGAAGATAGCCACAGTTCCTAAAACCATTCGTCATGTAGTATGGTTTCCAGTTTCCTACTCACTCTGATTACTATTCTCTGACTGCCCCACTTGGTGTACTTATCTACCCTAAATCATTGTATCTCAAACAAACCTAATTCTCAGCAGTGCGTTCTGACCAGTGCATAGCAGAGCCAGATGACTAGCTCCCTCCTTCTGGTTATTATAGTCGTATTAATTTAACACTGGAGTGGAAAGTCCTAATTACTATGTTAATTTGCAGTTATATTAAATTGGCATATAACATGATTATACTTAGGCATATAGCAATTAAAGATGGTAATGAAAAAATAAATTTTTGTAAATTATGTCACATTTCAAGTGACATCTGAAGAAAGCTGGGCATGATTTTGCACAACCCAATTTTTTAAAATTTAATTTTATTATTAGTTTCAAGTGTACAGTATACTGGTTAGACATTTATATAGCTTATGAAATAATCCCCCTGATTGCTCTTTTTCTCTCTGTCCCTATGCCTAGCCATTTTATTACAGCTGACTGCATTCTCTATGCTGTGCTCCCCATCCCTGTGACCACCTATCAACTACTAATTTATACTTCTTTAACCCTTCACCCCTTTCTCCCGCTCCCCCAACCCTCCTGTCTTTTAGCCATCACTAGATTGTCTTCTATGTTTGTGAGTTTGTTTTTGATTAGTTTGTTCTTTTTGTTCCTTAGATTCCACATATAAGTGAAATCATATGGTATTTATCTTTCTGTTTGATTTATGTCACCGAGCATAATAACCTCTAGGTCCATCCACGTCGTTGCAAATGGTAGGATTTCATTTCTTTTTTTATGGCTGAGTAATATTCCATTGTATATACGAACCATAACTTCTTTATCCAATTGTCTATTGATGAGCACTTAGGTTGCATCCATATTTTGGCTACTGTAAATAGTTGCACAACCTAATTTTAGTACCTATACATTTAAATTTGATAAAAACAAATGTATAAAACAGAAGACACATTTAACATAGTTTGCATATATCATTTAAGATTCTCTTGTTTACAGATGAAAGATGCTATTTTATTTTTTAGTGGACAGATAATTCTAAAGGTGCAATAGGTTTTTCTTATTTATTATAAGAAAGAGAGTTGCCTTTTATAGAAATGTATACTCACAGCATGAAGTGTTCCTGAATAAACAGGTTCATTTAGGAGGACATTATCTCCACGATTAATGGTCATTTCAAACACCTAACAAAAGAAGCATAGGATAGGTTGGATAGTATTGTTTCATTCTTAGAACCCCCCCTTTTTTTTTTTTAATTTGCAATCACTAAGATTCCAGAGTAGGAGTTGGCATATATTCTGTAAAGTGGCAGATGGTACATATTTTGTGAGCCATAGTGTCTGTGTTGCAACTACTTATCACTGACTCTGTGAAAAAGAGCCATAGACAATATGAAAAAGAATGGGTGTGGCTGAGTTCCAATAAAACTCTATTTACAAAATCAGATGGAGGCTGGATTTGCCTTTCAAGCCAACCTCTGTTCTAGGGTTAAATGAAAATTAACATAACTGCTTTGGCTCCTAAAATTCATATTATCCTTTTAGTCCTTCTTTGAAAATGTATTAAATCTTTACTATAATCCAGGCTTATATAAGATATGGAAATAAAATGATGAGTATAATGACATGGTTATTAGTCTGGAGGTACTAGTCTACCAGGAAAGCTAGACACTAATCAACTAATTACTCAAATAAATGTATATTTAAAAACAATGATGAGTGCATTAAGTAGATACACAGTGTTTTAAGAGCTGTTGTTAAGAGGACTTGGGTATTCAGGAAACAGAGCATTCAGAGAAAGCTTCCCCGAGAAAGTGATGAGTTGGTGTAGAGGTGACAATGGGTACATTCTGAGAAACTGAAAGAGTTCTGTGGCTTGAAGCAGAGTATAAAGAGGAGAGTGGAGTGATAGCAGACAAAAGTGGGCAGAGACCACACCATGAAGGCATTTGGGCCAACTGAGGCCAGTAAGAAGTTTAGGTAGAGGGTGGGAACAGGGAGTCAGTCATATAATCAGATCATTCTGGTTACAATAAGAAAGAATGAAAGAGGAATGAGAATATATGTGGAAAGTTTGGAAATTTTTTATGATTATTTGGCACAGATAAGGGTAGTCTGAATTAGAATGATGATGATGGTATTGGAGAGGAGAACTGAGAAGTATTTAGGAAATCAAACCAACATAATTATGGACTATAGGGGAGAGAGGAAGAGGAAGTATCAAAAATGACTCCTAAGTTTCTGGATATGGAAGTAGATGATGTGAGTGGTGCCATTCCCTGAAAAAACAGACCCCAAAATTTGTCCGAGGGAGATGATGAGTGTGGTTTGGTCTGAGGTGCCTTTAAAACATCTTGTGATATATGTCAGGTGGACAGATGGATAAATGGACTTGGAATTTATCAGCATATGATCGATCATATTGATGTAAATAGAAGTACCCAGGGAGAGTGTACAGAATAAGGGCAGAAGAAATTTGAGGCCTGAGCCTTGAGGAACCCCAATAAATAATGGCCATGTAGCAGACATAGCCATGGAGGCAGGGAAAGTGGGCCTCCAGAGAGCTGTCCAATGTGGTGCCCAGAGGCCAGAAGAGGAGAGTATTTCAAAAAGGATGGGAAGGTCGACAATGTCAAAGGATATTTAGAGGCCAAGTAAGACAAAGCTTGACACATTTAGGAGATTTTGCAGAAAATATGATGCCTACTGACATCAACAGAGCCAGACAATAGATATTTCCAGCCTAATCAAAGGAGTCTATTATTACTAAAGCTTATATCAATCACAGAATAATCTTTTCTTACCTTGCAATGTTTCACAATCCCCAGTTCAAGCCTCTCCTTCCTATCATTTTAACAACCTACATCTCATGGCAAACAGTATTGCCATTATCAATTGAGACAGATTTTACTTTTGTTTACTGATTTGGCCTAAGATGATCAATTTACCATTTCCTTATGAGCTTTTAGCATTTTATGACAAACAGTATTCTCTGAAAAGTTTCTAATTGATTTGGGCTTTACAGGATATCCTAAGACCAAGCAAATTGCTTGAATGGCATGTGCATTATCAATAGATCAAATGAAAACCTAATTACTTACATTTTCCATGTCAATTAGGGGACATGAGAATGTCAAATATCCTAAATGAAGAGAAGGACTGTTTATTATCTGGTAGCACTGTTTAATAGATGTAGATAGGAACAGAACATAGGCACTTAAAATAATATCTATCCTAGAGGACAAAGTGGAAAAAAATGTTAAACCAGAGTCCCACTTAGGCCTCTGCAATAAGCATGTCTATAAATAAGTAAGTTATTGATGTATTTGGCCATCTATGCTATCTTGCTTCTTTAATATTACTGATGTTGTGACAGGTAAAGAAGAAATTGTCTTGAGCATCTTTGTGGAAAAAAAAGTTCATAGTGTACCTTCCTAAGAAAAGAATTTCATGGAAAAGAACTTTTTTTCACATTAATCTATAGAGCCACAAATGTTTCTCTTCAAGCAAAAACTCTAATAGTAAATAAAAAAGAGGGAGGAAAATTATAAAGATTCCTATTCCCTCAATACATTATTCTATAATAATAATTTAACTAAAATTTATTAAAGCTAACCAGATTACAGCTTTCACATTTACATAAAGCTACTCTGGTTTATGATAAGAGTCTTATTTTAATCTAGATATGAAGATTGAATATTGAGAATCTTTTTTCAGGACTAATTATTCATGAAAAAGAAAAGAAAAATACAACGAAACCATAGTTGCAGTCTCTTTATTGTGGGAACCACCCAGTGTTGGTTACGTCTGTGGAGTTCCTGGGACCCAGGAGAGAGACGGATAGAATGCAAGTGAGTGAGCGAACATGAGGCTGAGAAAGAAAGAGAGAGGGGGAGAGAGAGAGAGAGAGAGAGAGAGAGAGAAAGAGAGAGAGAGAGAGAGAGAGAGAACACCTAGAGTGAAGTCAGAGACACAGACATATACTTAGATCTAGAGAAACACAGCCAGATGGAGACGAGATACATGCAGTGGCAAGCACAGTTGATTACATAAGCAGACATGCAAAGAAATTACATTTCATCTGAGGAGTATCAAGATATGCCCATTAAAGAATTTAAAAATTACACTACAATTTTATAACTAAAATAACATAAATCAAACGTAATGTGAATCTTTGAGTCAGGTGAAATTAAGCAGTGCTCACTAAGCTTCTGGTAGGAGTTAAATAGGATTAATGGGAATCCTGTTTGAATGACTCATAGCTCTGGGTCTTTGATCACATGATCTGTTTAAGAAAAATCAGGCTGGTGAATGTTTTTTAAGTTCCCCGTTTGCAATTCTAGGTAAAGACAAGAAAGACTACCAGTAACTCACAAAACATGATCCTCCTGTTTGTAAGAGATGACTATTTATGAACATATTTGATTTTTAATGTGGGCTGGTACCCTTTTCTTTCAGTCTTACCTTATTAAGACCGTCTTGGCTGCCAGATGTGACACATATGTCCATTTGTCCTTGGCTGGATGGATAATGGATAGTGGGAGGATTGTGCAATTTTACTTGTAACTGTTTTAGCCAGGACAACAGCTCCGGGATTCTAAAGTATAAAATGTATTTTCAAATTTATAGTAGTAAATATTATAATAAAAGTAGAGAGAAATTAAATGATAGCCTTATAATAGGTACTTTATACATTCAATTTTAAAATCCTCAACCTTTTTGCCAATATTAATATCCCTATTTAAATGACAAGGTAACAGACTTAGAGATTAAGAAATTCACATAAAGTCAATTAGCCAGTGATTAAATAAGCCGAGATTTAAGTCAACATCTTTCTTATTCCAAAGCCCACATTCCTTATTTTATAGAGCACTCACAGCATAATAGATTCTTCATTCTCCTTAGGAATATTTCCACAGGCTTCCTAGAAGTTCAGACTCAAAAAGTTCTTGGAAAGAAAAGCCTATGTATGTATTATATATAATATAATTCATATATACAAAACATGTATTGTATTTCAATATACATTTCAATCACAGTAGAAGGCTTTAATAAAATGTAATTACACTCTATAAATTATCCTTTATCACTGGAAAAAGATCAGCTAAGGAAAATTTTAAGGTATGTGTTCTAGGTTGCCTGTAAGAATTAAAGACATCTGAACTGAGGGTAACATATTTTCATGGCTGCCTGTTTAGAAAGAGAACATCATTCTTAAAAATTGCCCCAGGACTTTAAAATTATTGCTTCCTGGAACATCCTTTTCATCCCTTCTCCTAACCTGCTTCTTCACCTAGCTATCTTCTCATGTTTTTTTAGTCTCAGCTCAAATGGCACTTTTTTCCCAGAAGCCTTCTCTGACTCTCTCTGTTATGTAAGAGTGAGAAGCACTCAATATCCCTGTGGTTATTAATTATTCTTTGAAAACTCTTCTCCAAACCTTCCTAACTGTTGAATGCCCAGTTAAAAAAGATAAAATCACTTTATCAGTGGGCCTTAGACTACTGCTCATAAAACGAGCCAACAAAACTCAAGTATCTATAGTCACCCAGCAGTTTGAGAATACTGAAGTGCTCTCTTCATCATCTCTTCGTCAAACTGGATGGTCTTGCCATCTTCTGTGGTGATAACAGCAGTCTTAAAAGGGAACATGCTTGGATTTGGTGATCCAGTAGCCAAAGAGATGACGGATTTCGGTGCCCTGATCAATAACTCATCTACAATAAATATGGAAGAGAATAAGAAACACTTTCATTGAAGACTTTTCTAAATAGACATAGTTTAGTATGTTGCTTTGTAGCCAATACAACTGTAAAGTTTAACAATATCTAGCGATAGGATGTTAATCTAAAATAGACGTAAAGTAACTTTTTTGGACCAGCCTCATTGGTGGAGGAACTAAGCAATGGAGATGTCCAACTAAGAAGGCAGAGTAATCAGGAAAGGCGCCAAAGGCCACACTACACTATTAGAAAACGCTCCTCCATTTAGTCCTTACCTGCCTGTCAAGCTTCATGGCTCACGCCTTTCTCTCCCCATTCACCAGGCCCTCTCCACTCGGCACACATCTGCACACTGTGCCTAACCCCTACTCGTGTCGGGAAGAACCTTTCTAGATAGCATTCCCTGTCTCTGTCCAAGGACCTGTCCCACAACAGCCTGGGCCTCTATTGCTGCTCCTACTACTTTCGAGCAGAGATAATAGATTCCCCGCCTAGCCCGAGTTCTTCATGATTCGCATGCAGAGCCCGGTTCACACAGAGCTTTCACAGTTGAATGACTGTAACCGAGCGGTGACTGTAGACACCACCCTTAGGGGCTCTGAGAGAACCACCCCCACCTCCAGGAGAAGGGGTGCTGCCGCAGCACTCACTCAACATTCGGATGGCAGAAGGCCTTCTTGCTGCACTCGTCGCCGTGAGGAACCGTGCGTAATTCATGTCTTTGATACTCAAGCACCCTCTTCAGCAGTTGAAAGCTAAAACAACCAAACAGCTGCGTCAGAGCACTTCCTCCTGTCTCTGGAAACGCCACCTCAGTTGTCCTGCAGCTGCGTTTGGGTTCCCCAGTGCGGTGCTGGAAGAGCGCCACCGAAACTTCCTGAACAGGCCTGGGAGGGTGGCAAGGCTGGCAAAGTCCACCCGCAGAGAGAGGGTTCGCCCCATCTCCCCCGCCCGCGCGGGGTCGAGGCCAGGTCGGCGCTGCCACTCTCCGTCCCACCCCTCACCGCAGCCTATAGTCGTCGGCCGCGCTCACCTCCCGGCTGAGGTCATCGCCCGCGGCACGCGGATCTGGGAGTGAGCGCTGCGAGGCCCCTGCAGACCTGGGCCAGTGCCTGAATCAGTCCAAAGAGAGTACGTCTCTCGACCTCGCAGCTGGGAGAGCCGCAAGGAAGTGTCCCCGTAGGCAAAGGCACCAGTACTGGGATCTCTCCGAGGGGCTAGTGGGATGTGGGGCCCGTAATTTCCCCGCGATCCTAATCCGTGAGTACCATCTGGCGGCGGCTTTGGTCCGTTGCAGCCGGCTCCCTAAATTGCATTCCGCCTGGCGCTGCATGGGACTGGACGCTGGTGGCTTACCTGGCCTCCCCTGGCGACGCAGACAGTGTGAAATACTGTCCTTTCATAATACAACCATAGGGACTATTCTGAGAAGTCACCAAGGTGACCCTGATGATTTCCAGCGTAACTTTCTCCAAGATCTGAGCATTTTAGAGTGAGAGTGGAGTGTTGGTAGAAATTTCAGACGATCACTCAGAAGATCTCAAATTTTAGTGTCTCCCTTCTCCTTGGATTTTTCTGACCGTTTATTATGGACTTAGGTTGGAAGTGTATATCCAAAGAGATTCATCTGTGAGTCTAGCACCATGCCATTTCCTTACAGAATAGTTAGTCCTCCCCACCTTCCACCTTTCACGGCACCCCCCACCCACTCATTTTTCTCTGTGATTTTTCCATCCTGAATCGCCGAGGTGGAATTCACAGGGTTCTATGTGAGCACTTTAATGAGACATCTCTCTTTTTTATTCTTAAACAGGTATAAAAGAGTCATTTATTTTTAACAAATTCAAAACTATGTTCAATCATGCAGTAAACATTAAGTACTTTCTGGAGGAATGTTGACACATTGCCAAAGGGCTCTTGTCTAGTCATAAATAAATTGGTCTAGATATGAATTGCTCTTATGCAGGTCCTGGCATCAGAAGAATGAAGTAACCTAGTGAAATCTCTAAGTAAGCCAGCAGCTAAGTAACAGGGGAATATCATTAGTAAAGCTGTTAGAAACCCAAGAGACTGTAGAGTTCTGGATTCAGAGGCTTGAAGTACATCAGTTTTCTCACAAATCTGTTGTTGGCAGGATTAAACGAGATAATCTATATTAAGCTCATTAGCACAGTGGCCTGCGCATTGTAAAAACACCCAGTAAACGTTAGCTGTTTTATTATGAATAGCACTGATGCTTTTAGCAAAATTTAAGGACTCAGTCTCCAAATACTATTGGCTAGAGAAATTATGTGGCAACTTTTAAGTTATATCGTATGTACAATTAAGGATCTTTCTGCGACTGTCTATTTTAAAAAGGATTGCCTTTGAATGTTTCTAGAAATTAGCTCAAGAAGCTCTAAATACATCTAAATAAGTTATAGACCAAAGTTAATTATGAAATATAACTAGAAATATTGATTTTACAGCCTTCGGGCCTTTTTATTTATTTACTTATTTTTTTGCTGTAAGTACTGTGGTTCTCTCAGATGCTTAACACAAATTTAAACTTCTTTTCCTTCCAAATTAGGAAACTGCTTGGTGAAAAGAGTTTGAAGTTCTGGGCCAAGAAAGACATGAAAGATTAACCTTTGCAACTATGTTCATGCACATGTCTTACTTCTCATACTGGTTATTACAGACATTTAAAAAATACAGAACTCATTTTTCTCCCCTGTCCAATTCAAGGAACCCAAACTACAGAGATTTAAAGCCATCAAACTATAAGGTTCTCAACCTTAAACAGTTTGCTGTATTTTCTATTTGGCCTGCCCCGAAGGTGGGGGTTGAGGGTGTTGATTGATTACAAGGTGAGTGATGATTTAGACTAGGTAGAGAGTCAGAGAAGTGACCCATCAGGGCAGGCTAATGGAATGCAGGGACCTGAGGATTGATTGTGTTTAGAAAATACAAGGCATAAAATTGCTACAGCGATAGGAAAGGAACAGGCAAGGGTTAAGTTGAAGAGAGCTTATCTGACAACCAGAAGCTGAAAATTGAAGATAAAGTCAATTGCCAGAGAAAGCATACAGACCGGTCTTTGAAATTGTCTGGAGCAACAGTAGAAGGCATTCTCCTGAGGAAGATGAATGAACAAGGTTCACAGCTCAGTGCTGCCTTTTTAAAGACTTGCCTTGAACTGCCTGAGGATAGAATGAAAGGTGCCAGATCTTCTGGGTTCAATAATTCTCTAAACATTTATTACATTTATTGAATGCTTACTTTGTGCTAGGAGCTGTAATGGATTTTAAAAGATAACTGAGACAAGTCACTGCTCTGGATGAAAAAGTGTCCATTGAAGAGTTAATAATTTCATTTAATTCAGTGTCAGTGCCAGAGGTAGATACAAGCTGCTAAGGAGAGCAGAGAGAAGGTAGTGGTTATTTCTTATGGACAGAAGTTCTCAATTGGGTTAGGAACATAAGCTTCTTTTCCTCTCATATTCCTTTGATGATCTTAGTCTTGGTTATGCTCATAGTCTAAAATCAAACGGTCACATGCAGGCTAATTATCATTTAGTACTTAAAACTTAGAGGTCACTCATGGGAAGACCTGTTCTTTACTTAAGAGATTTATCATAGAGCCTTTTCCATAATCTGTGAGGGAGTCAAACTACAGAAGACCTAATTCGTTCAAAGAAATTTTGCTGACGGTTGAGATTAGAGATGGAAAATGTGTATGTTTTTTGTGGAGTCGGGTGGGAAAGCATATTATAAACTATTGTTGTGTGACAAGTTATCCTAAAACTTAGCAGCTGTATTATTAATCTGCTGGGGCTGCCATAACAAAATCCCACAGGCTGAGTGACTCAAACAACAGAAATGTACTTTCTCACAGTCCTGCAGGCTGGAAGTCCAAGATCAAGATACTGGCAAGCTTGTTTTCTCCTCAGGCCTCTCTCCTTGGCTTGCAGCGGGCTGCCTTTTCACTGTGTCCTCGCATGGCCTTTTCTCTGTGTGTGTAACCCTAGTGTCTCTTCCTCTTCTTGTAATGACAGCTCCCATATTGGGTTAGGGCTCCATCCTAACAACCGTGTTTAACCTTAATTACTTCCTTAATGCTCTATCTTCAAACAGTCACCTTTGGAATTAGTGCTTCAATATAAGAATTGGCAGCCGGGGTGGGAAGGTGGGGGCGGGGGGCGTGTGTGTGTGTGTGTGTGTGTGTGTGTGTGTGTGTGTGCGTGAATCACAATTAGGTCCAAAACAGAAGTTAAAACATCAAACACTAATCTCATATTTTTCGTGGGTGGGCTGGGAATTCAGGAGCAGCTTAGCTGGTAGTTTTGGCTCAAGGTGTCTCAAGAAGTGGCCGTCAAGATAATGGTCAGGACAGCAGTCGTCTGAAAGCTTGGTTGGGACTGGGTGGCCCGCTTCCAAAGTGGTTCATTCATATAACGTATTTATTTCTAGAACTGCTAGAATAAAGTACCCGAAACTAGGTGGTTTAGAACAACAGAAATTTATTGTCTCACAGTTCTGGAGGCCAGAAGTACAAGATTAAGGTATCAGCAGGGTTAACTCTTTCTGAGACATGCGAAGGAGAATCTTCTGTGCCTCTCTCCTAGATTTTGGTGGTTTGATGGCAATATTTGACATTCCTTGGCTTGTAGTTGTGTCACCCTGATCTCTGTCTTCATCACCACATGATATTCTCCCTGTGGGAATGTCTCTGTGTCCAAATGTCCCCCCCCCCTTTTTTTTTTGTAAGGACATCAGTCATATTAGACTAGGGCTCACCTTAATGATCTCATTTTAACTTGATTACTTCTGTAAGGACTCTATCTTCAAATAAGGTCACGTTCTTAGGTACTGGAGGTTAAGATTCCAGCATATCTTTTTTTGCAGGAACACAATTTAACCTATAACACATGACTATTGGGAGAAGGCCTCTTGCTGGCTATTGGTAGGAAGACTCAGTTGCTTTCCACATGTACCTCTTTATAGAGTTGCTTAAATGTCCTCATGACGCTGTATAGACATAAATTTAGAAAAAAAATAGTAATTTTTGTACTGTTGACTTTTTTTTTTCTTCGCAAAAAAGAAGTAGGCAGGTGGCAGCTGACACTAGATTCCAAATAGGCAGCAAAGTATCATTCCTTTTTTGGCAAGTCAAAGCTCCCAGGGCAAGGACTGATTGGAAAAATATTGTTTTGGCATTTTGTACATCCAGTGCATTAACAGACATTGGTAAGAGCTAGGAAGTAATGCACACAGTGTTATGGAAATATATAATGGCATCATAATGTAGTCATGGTGGTTGAGGGGAAATAGTTCTCTGAAGAAGTGATGTTTCCACTGAGATCTAAAGATTGCATAGAAGTTGACAAAGACAGAGTGGATGAGGGGAGAGAGCACTCTCAACAGCAGAAGCAGCATATGTGCAGGTTTCCGGGATGAGTGAAAATGGTACATTCAAGGAGGTAAAAGGAAGCTAGCAATTGAAGAGTTGAGTGCTAAGAGTTGAAACTAGAGAGATAGCTGCAGGTGAAACCATACTGGCCCTTGTAGGTTATTGTCCAAATTTTAGTTCTTATCCCAAGAGAAAATATTGAAGAGTTCAAGTTGGAGAATAGAGGTAGAGGCAGAAAGATTGGGGGGGTGGTGAGCACAACACGATAAGTGCATTTTGCCTTCAACATGCAGAATGGATTAGAGGAAGCAAAAGTAAGTGAAAGGAGATCAATTAGGAGATTGCTTATCATAATTCAGATGAGAGATGACTTTATTTTGGCTGGGATTTGGTTATGATGGTGGAAATTGAGAGAAACTGACAGATTAGGAATTAAAATTGACAGTACTTAATGGATTGGAAATGGATTCAAGAGAGAAGGAAGTAACAAAAATGTTTTCTAGAATTCTGTTTGGCAGAGCTGGGTGGACAGTGGTACCATTTACCGAGTTAGGGATCATGGGAAGAGGTTAGATTTGGATGGTGCTATTGTGAGTTTAGAAGGAATGACAGCACTCTTATTCTCTTTACATATTTCGGGGTACCAGGGCAAAGAATGGTGGACATTGTAATCACAAATGTATTGAATGGATTGAGTGAGAATGTAGAACATGAATTATATTATTATTATTTTTGTTTGTTTTGTTTTGCAGGTTTTGGAAAGTAATAGAATAGTGTAGTAAAGCAGAAGAGAAGAAACATGACCATATTTATTTGCAAAGATGAGCTTTTTTCCTAAGCTACCAGCTGACATTAGTGTGTGTGTGGAGTACTTGACTGAATGGAAGGGAGGGGAAATAGAGTGGTGTGATCCCCAGTCAAGCTGAGAAATATTTACTTTGTTTTCTTTGCCCTTCTTCTCTGTCTTCAAACCCTGTAGGGTAGTGGTGCCCTCTCTCAAAAAGGGTCAAGACCCATGGTTTCACCCGGCATTCCCAAAGCATGTACATGTACATGTTTAGCTTGGAGATTTGGCTTGAATGATAAAGTAAGTAGTAATGACCAATGAGCATGCTTTGAGTAGAGGTCCTGATTTTCAAACAGATGGTCGGCCAAAGTTTGTATTTTTAGCTGGTTGAATGAAATTTAATATTTTATTCCCCTAGAAATAATGTTATAAATGATGATTGAATTTTTCAAACATTATTTCCGTTAAAATGAATTCTGAGTTGAAACATGAATTTCTGGAAAAATATATCTAATCAGGTTTGGTTAGTGTAACTTGAGAAAATTTAACTGCATTCTGTGTCATTATTTCAAAAAATGTTTACTGAGCACTTTATATTTTCTAGGTACATGTTAGTGAACATGCTAGTGAACATGACCGACGCAGTCCATGCTCTTGTGGAATTTACATATTTGATACTTAACTAAAAGTGTACTCAGCAATAGAAGATGTGTGAGAAGAAATGAGAAAGTGAGGCAAGGTTGAGGAGCCTAAAGAAGTTCACATGACTGGAATCGGAAGAGTAGTGAAGGGCATGCTGATGGGAACTTCAGGGTGGCAGGCTGGCTAGATCCCAGAAGGATTTGTTATCTGTGTCGAAGATGTTGGAGTTTACTCTATTTGGAATAGATGTGTTTTATGCAAGACAATGACACGATCATATTTGTGTTTTAAAGTCACTCTGGTTACTAAGTAGAAGATGGATTAGAAAAGGGCAAAAAGAAGCATGTGGAGCCAGTCAGGTGCTTTCAGTAGTAAAGACATAAGAGATGATGGGGGTTTGTATGAGACAGTGGTAGTGGGAATGGAGGAAACAAATGGATTCAGGACACCCTCCGTGGATGGAATAAAGATTTGTGATGGATTGATGTGGAGAGGGAGAAGCCAAGGGTGAGTCAGTGCATTAATTTCCTGGGCTTGCCATAACAAGTTACCATAAAATGGGTGGCTTAAAACAGAAATTTATTCTCTCAGTTTTGGAGGCTACAGATCTAAAATCGAGATGTCAGCCACGCCATGCTCCCTCTAAAAGCAAAGAATCTCTTTGCTTTTCCTAGCTTTTGGTGGTTGCTTGCAATCTTTGGCATTTCTTGGCTTGTAGCTGTAGCACTCCGATTTTTACCTGTTTCCACATGGCCTTTATTCTAACTCTGTGTGTCTCTGAGTCTCTTTATATGGACACCGGTCATTGGATTGAGAGCCCATCCTAGTTCAGTACGACCTCAACTCGATTATGTCTAGAAAAACTATTTACAAATAAAGTCCCATTCACAGTGTCCGTGGAGACTTGAATTTTGGAGGGCGGGGGCACTCTTCAACCCAGCACTGCTATTGACTAGAGGAGCCTAAAATATACCAGTCTAACAGATAAGAGATGACCAGAAGTTTACGGTGAGAAGGACAGCAGAAGAAGAGGTGTTTTGAGAAGGCCCGAGTGGCGCTGAGAGGACCATTCTCTCTCTCTCACCGCGGAACTCCAGGGCTACTTGGTCTCCCTTGGACGCTTTGCAGCCATCTCAAATTCAATGTGGCTAAACAAGAACTGTGCTGCTTTCCCCCAACCTGCTCCTCCCAGTGCTTCTTACGGTAGGAAATGGTACCATTGTGTAGCCAGTTATTCGAGCCCGAACATAATAACAGGGCCCCTCCTGAAATTACAACTTGAAAATGTCTGCTTCTCTAGCAGCTGCCAATAGCATACATGTCACTCTCATATCTTTTCCTCATAAAAAAACAGCCTCCCCATATCTACTGTAATCACCCTGCAACCAAAATACGCTGACAAAATGCAGATTTGATTATGTTTTTCTCCAGTTAAAGTCTTTCAGTGACTTCCTTAGAAATCCAGAGTAAAATCTTAAGGTCAAGAGAGCAGAGTGCTTAAAGTGGCCTTTGAGCGTGTACATGATCTACTCCTGCCACCTCTCTGGGTTCACCCTCGCTGCTTTCTCCCCTGCTCCCTCACTCCAGCTACTCTGGCCTTCCAACAGACCATCCAGGACAGCAAAGCTCTGTCCTACCTCATCCCTTCGAAGTGCTGTTTTCTCTCCTGGAAACTCCACTCTTTGTTGAATCTTCCAACATTTCTTTTGGAGTGCTATTCCCACCTGTAATTGAGTCATTACTTTTGAAATTATTTCTTCTACTTCTATTTCTTCTGTAAAACAGGAAAGCCCACAAGGGTAGGCATAGTTGTCTTGCTAACTCCTGAATTGTGCCAGTGCCTTGCATAACAGTCTAGGTGAATGGTGACTTCTGAGGTCATACAGTGGAATGGCCCTGCCCCTGAATTCTACCACCTTGTATAGTGCCTGTCCCATAAGGAGTGCTCACTAAATATTTTTTTGGAGTGACCGAGTCAATTACTGAATAAATCAGAAGATACTAGAAGTATTAGAATTGGCTGAGCTCCACCAGGAAGAAAAGAACAGAGCCTGAAGGTGCTCTAAAATGTAAGGGTCATGTAGAGTATAAAAAGCCAGCAAAAGAAGCTGAAGCACTGCCAGTGTGGTGGAGTAAAATCAGGACCATGTGGCAGCATTGACACTAAAAGAAGAAAGAGCTTAGAAGAGGGAGAGCATGGTCAAGAATGTCAAATACACAGTTTTAATCAAGCTAAAACAGAAAAGTTTTCTTTGAATTTAGTGATGTAAAGTCATTGCTGAACTTGACCTACCTAATTTTGTGGAGTGTTTTGTGCAGAAGCAAGATTGGAGTGGTTTGAAAATGAGTAGGATATTAAGAATTAAGACAATTAGTTATTTCAAGTATATTAATTGAAGGGGAGGAGAGAGATTGAGCAGTATCTGCAGATTTATTTCGGGGTGGAAAGAAGTTTTTGGTTCAGAGCAAGAAGGAGGGATTGGCCTTAGATAGAGGGTAGGATGATTTTTACTGGGAAGGACAGTCATGCACCACTTCTCAACCCCTGAATGTCACATAAGAGTGGCCTTGGGCCTGGAACATTTCCTTGTAAAGAGATAAAGAGCCCTTACAGCCTGTGCTGGGCTTATCTCCTTGTGAAGGAATGTCTTTCCCTGTTCCAAGCTTGACATATAATCTTTTGTTCTGCTTAAGTGCATGCATCGGTGGCCCTCAGACATGCCCGCAGCCTTCTGTATTTCAGACCCCATGGGGAAGGACTTGGGGTCCTTCTACTGTAGCAGCACAGAGCAGGGTGTGTACAGTCACACAGCCTACATCGGCTGCAGATCAGAGCGGCTGGCCATCAGGGACCAACACATTGTAAGAGGCTGGATCTCATGTACCATCTTGTTCCTCTTGCTGTAAGTAAGTGCTGTGCCACTTGAGCCTGTTGTGCATGTTGCCTACTCTCAGTGACCTTGAATCACACACAGATTTCTTCCTTGGGTGGCACTTATCTTTTAAACTTGGCTGCAAGGCCTGGCCACCCAGTGAACAGGGCAGACCACTTTTTCTTTTGTAAATGGTTGTGGTAATAGATAGGGAAATATTGATGCAGATATAGATGGGTTTATCTGTTTCTTTTTCTAGAGAAGTAGGATGTCCTATGCTGAGAGATAAGGGAGATGTGGAAGGATTGGGGTTTGATAAGAAGGAAGAATATTTAATATTTCTTATGGAGAATAGAGAAACATTGTAGCATTACTGATCAGTGTTACAGGCCCATTTGAGGTTGGTAATTACAGGTCAGGATCAATCTACACTGTTAATGAGATTCGTCTTTATCAACATTTAGTACTTAGGGTGCAAACGCAAAGAAGGATAGTTGGATCCATCCAGGTTTGAGGTTTTTGCATGTGGATGCAATGAGAGGTCTGTGGAGCAAAAGAGTTGAGAACATTAGAAAAAGAGGAGTTAAGATTGTACCCAAGAAGAATAAACAGGGAAGTGAAGAAATGAAGTAGCTGATAGATAAAGTAGAGGGTTCTATGGACTGGAGGTGCCCTGGAAGTTAAAGAACCCATGTGATAAATCATAAGTGAGTAGGCTGGAAAGATGGGAGATTGTGGGCAGACAGTGAGAAGTCTGAATTAGTGACATCAGAGATGAAGTACTTTGAGATGATGACAAGGTCTGTAGCATAGTAGCTGATGTGATGGAAATGATGAAGTCAGGAACATGAGAAGCCAGGGAGTAAATCATTCATCTACATGGACAGTGGAGTCATCCAGGATGATAGCAGGACTTGGCATGGAAGGAATACTTTGAGCTGGGTGCCACTGGCAATGAAAAAGTTTGCCTATGACAGTGACAGGAAAGGTGGTGTTAGAGTATGTATGGAGGTAGAGGAATAGTTAGATCGTGTGAGTCTCAGGGGCACAGGAGCTTTGGCAAAAAGATGTAGGAGTGAAGATGTGGGAGTGGTTTTGGGAGAAAGGAAGATATCGCTTTCCAAATGTGAGGTAAATGGGATGGAGGAAGATCAGCAGTTTTTAGCAGAGAGAGCTACAGGGAAACTGGTGCCTTCTGTGGGTAGCCAGGTTTCAGTGAACCCAGAGTCTGATAAAGCCAGGAAGTGCAGAGCCGAGTTTAAAGGTTATAGGAGGTAATGATGACCCAGCCCTTCCAGAGGCTTGGGAGAGGAGAGAGGAATTATTTGATTTAGAAAGAAGTCATATGGAGTATTTGAGAAATGGGAGCATTGGAGAGTGTAAATCACCACAAGCTTTTGATTTTGGACAGGAACCAAGGAAAATAGGAATGTGTGTCTTTATGGTTATGATTACATATTCCCTGAAGCAGTGTTTCTCAGAGCATGATTTGTAGGCCACTTCATCAAAATCATTTAGAGGTTTATTGAAAATTCAGATTTCTTGGCTCTGCCACTTACTGACTAAATTAGAATCTGGAGGAGTTGGGTGAGAAGGGTTGGGGGAGTTGGTGGTGTGACAGAAGATGCTTAAGAATCTGTATTTTTTAAGCTCCTTTTCACAAACGAAGTAAGAAAACTAGGGCTCTGGAGGACAGTGAGCACATAATTCACAAGAGAGTGCTTGGACCACTGGGCGATAGAGTGGAATGGTGTAGTCACATGTGGTTAGCCAGAGAGTGCATTGAGTCAGTCCTGATATTAAATGGCTGTGGTGCAGGCCTAATCTAATTAGATTGGACAAGACAGGTTTTTAGTCATACTAGGCTAAACTTTTAATAGTGGAAAATGAGATTGTCCTTAAGATCGAAAATGACCCAAAAGCTTTGATATCTGCTCTAGATATTGTCATGGTGCAGAGGCAAGGATCCCACAGAGTCTGAAGGCAGTAGAGGGGAAAAAAATCTGCCTCTAAATGTAATCCATCAGGTTTAGCCCCTTTAATAAACTCATTACAATTTCTTTCCTCCTCTCTCCAATTAAGTTTGACCAGCAGTTCTGTCACCACTTGAAATATTTCATCTTATTCATGACCTTTTCAGAAAATCAAATGCCAACCTTTTACATTCTATCCAAGTTTTAGAAGTGATAGACTGATGTCACTCCAGCTGACTCTTGCTGACTCTTGCTGGTAGAAAGTGATATTTGTGAATTTTGGTAACCTCCCATTACCTGAAGTGGGCACCAGCAGTAGATATTCTGGTTGGAGCTCTAGAGGATTTTGCTCCATCCACATCAATTGATGCCATTGATGGGCCAGTGATCGTGTGTGGAAAACTCCATTATAATGCCCCAGGATGTTTGTAGGCCAAAGATTGAGGAGGCGGGCAGGACTCCTAATGGATGGTGAGTAGAAAAAAACTAAGCTGAACTTGGAGTGTTAAGACAGAGTTTACTGGACTGGGACACACATGGGTCACTATTATATAACTATGATATAGTTATAATATAACTGTTATATGTGAGAGCTCATCTAGGACACTCATTTGTCAATATTCATATTACTAATATTGTATCGTGTGTACAGAATACTCGTAGACTAGAAACAAGAATATTTCTCTAGTTTCTCTCTAGATTGACATAGATTATTAGAGGAATAGTACATAGAGGTAAAGAGTGTGTGATCTCTTAACTGGAATAATGGAAGAGACATTAATAAAGCAAAATTAGCCCCAGAGAACGTAGAATTAAGATAGTGGCTCTCGGGCAACTCTATGTGAAGAGCATCAAGTACCGACCCTAAGGAGGCTCCTAAGAACCAGTCTTAGGGGTCTGTAACAGATCGCTGTCTGACATGTCTTCTCCTCTTCTTCTGGAGCATATGTCTCCCCAGCTTTGACTCTGTTTTTAGCTCCCTTTGAGACTAGCTGTGGCCATGTGACCAAGTTCTTACTAGTGGAAAGTGAACCAAATAGATGTGCTTAAAATGAAATTTCTTGTTCTGGGCTCCCTCGTCTCATCACATAAGCTGGATCAGAGACATGCTTGTGACTCAGTTTTAACCAGATGGGGACAACCTTGTCATATAACTACAGCCCATGGGACCAAATCTTGTCATTGGCTGTTTTAAAATTATTTTTATACTTTTAAATGATTGGAAAAAACTCAAAAGAAGCATAATATTCATGTCGTGAAAATTATATGAAATTTTGGTGTTTATAAATAAAGTTTTATTGGAACACAGTCATGCTTTCTCTCTCTTTTTTTTTACTTATCATCTGTGGCAGAATTATATGCGCAAAAGATATTTGTAAGGCATACAATTTTTTCCTTGCAGAAGAAAATGCTATGTGTTGATTAGAATAATGTTGGCCAACATCCAAGTTAACAATTTAAGGTGCTGTTATTTTACAAGATATCAGACTTAGTGGGTTCATAAGGTTTGAATGAAGTTTCAGATTTGACTCTGAAAATATCTTTCTTAGCTAACGTGGAGAAAAAATACTGAAATCTGGAATAATATGTTTAAAAATGGGTTGCTTTAACAATATCTGGGAGAAAGAGTACAGAAATGCATATTGTGACTTTTATGATTGTAATATTTTAAAAGTGCAGATGATCCGTTTGTATTCTGTTCATCTCCTTAGAGAGTTTGCATATAGGCAACAGAGGAAATTAAAACTGGCAATGTGAGCAGGGCATTAATCCATGTGAACAGCTTGCATCTAGACAACAATGGAATTTACTGAACAATAGGAGAGTATTCTCACTTGCCAAGTTCTAGGGTTTCGTTGTGGCTGTTTTCGTTGGAGGTGTGGGTGCTGGCAGGAATACCTTCATCAACATGTTACACTGATTTCCAGATTTCACTTGGTGGTCTTGGCTGGCAGGGCATTTATGCATTTTTTTTTAAGCTATTCCATGCTGGTCACTATGGCATCTGTCTTTTATGAAGAGAGTCTAATGTCTGTGTGTTTTTATTTGGAAGAGCACATGGAGCCTTTTTAAGGGAGGCTGGATCTTAGCTGTGATGTGCCTGTAGTGCATGGAGATACTAGAACATCTGGGGTAATAGATCACTATTTTTGGAATAAATTAATAATTATCTTACGCTGTATTTGGGTTACATAGGTAGGGTAGGCCACATCACAGAGAAAACTGAAGGCTAGACAGAGAAATCGCAGAAGAGTCACCGTATTTGGAAAGAAGTGGGCAGAGAAGCATGGAATGCAGCAGGCACTTGAAGAGCGTCGTTTTGTTCAATGTCGTTCATTATAACGTTGATGGGATGCCGTGGGGACTTAGCTCTCATTTACATTAACAAACCTATGGTAAAACTAGTTTTGTTAAACATCATTTTGCTTCAGTTCCAAGAGCCTAAGAACATTAAGTGAGGACGTACTGTTAATATGTGTTTTTGGCCTGGTTGTATCACTAATAGGTTTTGTGACTTTAGGTGATATAAGTTAGTTAATTTCTCTTTGGAAAATTAGGGAGCCCTAACTGAGAAGAAACAATATATATCTTATTTGAAAATGAGTATGCAAATAAAAGCTAATAAAATTATAACAGTTATTAAAATGATGTTTGGTATATACTGATTTGGAGAATAGGAAATAAGTGGATTTACTCTAAGAGAAACATGACTCTCCAATAAAGAGATAATGTTCACAATGAAATGTTTCCTTTACACCAGTTTTCCCACAGTGAAATAGGTCTGGAGAGGCAGTGGTGCATAATGGGAGGCACTTGAATTTTGGGAGACAAACTTGGGTTTAAATCTACAATTTAGACATGTGTCTAGGTAAATTACCCTCTCTAAGTTTCAATTTCCTTATGTAAAACTTTTGTAGAGTAATATCTGTATATTGTAGTTTGCTGTAAGGATTTGAGATAAAAGTTATCAAGGCTTTGGTACAGTGTATGGCACATACCAGTGACTCAATAATTGGTAGATATTGTTAATATTCATTGTGCAGAAAGCAATATGCCTTCACTAACCTTGTCCTTCACGAACTTCTCTCTTTTAAACTGCAGTGATATTTGGTATTGCTGTGGAGGGAGGTGTTAACTAGCTCCAGTTTTGGAGGTGAATGTGAAAATACAGTGGTAACTTTTTCAGAAACATATTTAAGTAATGAAAAAGCAATTCTGGTTATAATAATATCCTCTGAAGGCGAGCTCAAGAGAGGAAACTGACATTCATTTTATTTGTTTTATCAACCTTTTATTGTTATTACTGCTTTTCATAGTAGACTAGCTTGTAAAAATGACTTGGGTGTTGGAGGTGGCCTAGTAAAGAGGAAAAGTTCCAGTTCTGTGGTTTCCTGGTCTCCTTACTATCTACCAAGTTGTTTTCTCCTTTGCATTGTTTTCCTGTATCTAAAGAGAATGGATGGGCTGTGAAATGGGACAGGTTAAAGACATCTGTGAATGCCTTAATCTCTAATACATCAATTTATATCTCCTTTGGTGCCTACAGAGAGGAGAGTTTAAGTTACCGGTAGAGAGTGGGAATGTCATTTGGGAGTGGGCTGGGTAAGGAAAGGAGGTGATGACATGGAGCAGCATTTATATGTTGGAGCACTAGGTGTCTCCGCACTTTCTCTTAGCTGTAGAATTTAGCAAGGCCATTTTAGGTGTAGACTTCTCGCTTAGTTTATAATTCTTCTGAATCTTCCTCCTGCATGTAAACATTCTTCTCTGATGTTTGTGCCAGTCTCCTGCTAATCCATGATCTCTGCTTTAAACCTCATATTTGTCCTTCAACTCCCTTGTCGGTAAAGGAGAGAACACCTTGATTCTCCCCATTTCACTGCTTCCTAGGTCTCAACATTCTTGCTCTTCTTTGCTAGGGAGTGTCTTGCCGTATAACATGCCAACACTTCCATCCATAGTTTTTTTTTTTTTTTTTAACTCACTAGATCCAAAATATCTTATATAAAGTATATTGCATCATTGATTCAATCACTGAGCATTTACTGAGTTTGTGTTTTGTATGTGGCCTAGGCTCATCTTATGTTTTGATGTGAAAACATAGGTTTTATCCCTCATGGATTTAGGAGAATCTTTAGGGAAAATGGAAACTCCACAAGCGATAATAAAAGATCTCTTTATTCACCAGATTATGTAGTTTGGACAATTTTTCTAAATTGTATGCATTCTCTACCTTCAGAAGAAATATGTTCTGTGTTGCTAAGGCTTTGGGGAGTGGGAACATTGAGTTCTATTGTAAGGAAAAAAAGAAGCAATATGAGGATTTTTATGTGGGAGGGATAACGAGAGTTTCCACAGAGCAAGAACAGACCACTGAATGGGAGAAGTAAGCAAAAAGATGTGTGTGGCTAGGCAGCGCCTGGATTTATACCCCTAAGTGGTCTAATAGACAGTGATCAGTTACCTGGAATGGACTTGACATTTGCGTGTCCAAGCCCTGTGGTTCTGGGATGACCTAGCTTAACCAGCCATCTCAGGTAAAGAGTCATTATTGTTATTTAATGGAGGCATTGTTGTGCTTCATTCAAAGTCTCTACAGCTAATAACAACTAAGTTGTTGACTGCATAGTAGTAGCAACATCTTACTGCCTACACGCAGAGATCTTTTTAGTCAATTACCTCATCACCTGGTAAGTGGGGAGTCAGTGTTATACCTCATGCCTTGAATATGACACATATTGTGGCTAATCTATACATATGCTTCTTTCTGCAATGCCACAGGGAGTAGTAAGCTTGATTCCTGGACTTCTAGTGGGATGAGCAGTGGCAGAAACTTCTGTTTGGGCGGGAGCATCCTGACCTGAGAAAGGCAAAGAGTAGACTCCTCATGTCATATATGAAACTGTGTGCTAGGCATTGTAGAATCAATGGAGATGGATAAGATTTAGTCCTTCTGTCTCATTTTTATTTATGAGGCAGAAGAAATACTGTGGGTCCATGATAAAATGTCAGGTCAGGAATGAATGCTTTCGGTAAAATATTTGCCTTCTTGAGACAGTAATTGCAGCCAAGATTTTGGAGGTCTCTTCACTTTTCGAATAGGGCTCAACTTTGTTTTAATAAATTTTCGATCTCTCTTAATTCATTGGTATATGCGTGAAACAACAAGGCCACTTCCTAAATTTCTTGACAAAACCAAATATCCTCTGTAAAGTCCTTTGTTGATATATGATATTACACAGCGGGAGAATTATGATCTAAGTCATAATACTGCTAGCTTTATGAGTTTCTAGTTGAACACCTGCATCCAGAAAGTGTTAAATCTGATGACAGCTTTCTGCTGGTAAGTGTCATGGCTTTATCCTGGCCTGTATTCTGTTTGATATATTCATCAAGGATTTAAATTTACTTGTAGAGGACATACTCATTAAACTTGTGAGTGATGAAGAGTTAAGAGGATTTATAAAAACCTAAATGATAGAATCAGATGAAAGAGGTCTTAACATGATAAAGAGATGAACCAAACTTTAAAAGCAGTTTGATAGGGATAAATAGCAAGCACTATATAATTATTTTTTGCTTTAGTATTATTGTCTTAACATTAGAAGCATAAGAAAAGAAAAACATGCCAGAACATAATAGTTTAAAACATATATATTTACAAACACATAATTATATTATTAAAACATATAATTATGTTATTACATTAGTATAATAGTTCAAAACACAACATTTTACAGTGAGACATAGTTAAATAGGTAAGAACATCTTGTATATTCTAAATGCCTCACCATGATCATTAAAAAGCAATGGTAGAGGTCTATGGCCATGCCACCCTGAACAAGCCTGATCTCATTTGATTTTGGAAGCTAAGCAAGGTTGGGCCTGGTCAATACTTGGATGGGAGACCACCTAGGAAGACCAGGTGCTGTAGGCGTAAAAAATAAAAAATAAGGGATAGTAAGCTGACAAGGTCCTTGCAATCTATGAGGTCAACCAAGGGTTGCCTTGCCTAAAAAAAAAAAAAAAAAAAGGCAATGATAGAGTTCCTCTACTCTGCAATATTTTCTTGAATCCACTGCAGACTATAGACTCTGTGTATAAACTATCTGCAGGAATGTTTTTAAAAATCTCTGTGTCTGAGAAGTGTGTATCTGAGAAATGTGCATTCACTCTAGTTACTGAAATTGTATTGGTTACACATTTTGCAGAAATTGGAGCATGACTCGTTTTCTTTTTATCTTGTTGGGCATATGGAAACATCCTTCTGGATGATGATGCAATTTTGTAAGTGTTGATCATGATAATTTCCACTGAGTTTTCCTAATTTCTTCACAGTCTCCCTGTATGATATAGACAGCTTCCTCTCTTGCATGTTGCTAGTCTCTACCTGGATGTCCTGATGGCTGAATTCCTCGGTGATTGCCTTGCTCAGACCTACTCCCACCTCTTCTCCTGTTTCTGGGCCAAGTCCTGGGGTGAGCTGCTGCTGAACTCTGCCATGTTGGGCACAGTGGAGGCTCAGTGGGGCTGCTGGCAGTGTCAGGCAGCAAATGGAAGTCACTTATTTTTAAGAATTAAAATTTTATGAATTATAACAAAACAAAACAAAAACCCAACTAATGTTCAAGAGTAAGATGAGAGAAATTTAGTGGTAATATTTGTGAAAATGTTTTATAGGTTATAATTTAGAACATTCTCAAAATGAAACCCCTATGGAATGTGGCTACAAACCCATCAATGTGTTATACAGTATTAGTGGAAGTGGGTTAGAGTGAGGGAACGGTAATTCACTTCCTGTGAGTTGATCAGTCTACATCTTTCAATTTTTGCTTTCAGTTTTTCGTAACACAATTTTAAAAATAACATTTATTATTTGTTATTACAAAGTAATGTGTTTTCATGGCAGAAAATCTGAAATGTACAGAAAAATACAAGTAAAGATCATTTATAATCCCATTGATTGGAGAGAATTGCTGTTAATATTTTCTTATTATTCCAGGTTAATGCACACACACGGATATGTGTATATATATGATCTTATTATACATTTTTGTAATCTCCTTTTCCTCCTACTTGACAACATATAGTAAACATTTCAATGCCATTCAATTGCTTCTTCAACATACTTTTAAATTTTATCATATAGGTATGCTATACTACTCTATGATTTTTAAATACTGTAAGGAATGCTGTGATAAATATTAATGATAGATAAATATTTGCTCATACTCCTGATTATTTCCTTAAAGAAAGTTCTTAGAAGTGTAAATAAAAAGGGTATTGGTATCATTCTTTAACAGGTACGTAGACAAATGATATATGTTCAGAAGAGAGTGATTTTATGAAAAGACTAGAAACTATGTCATTTGAGAAAGTTGCAAGAGAATAATTGAAAATAGTTGCAAGAGAGAAAATAGGGATTCAAAGCTTCTTTACATATTTCTGGACCTGTCATAAAGAGGATGAATTAATTACTTGACTCAAACATATAACATTAATACCAATGGTTTGAGGTTATAGAGAGTCTGATGCAGAAGTGCTTGCCATTGCCAGAATTATTAAAACTTGGGTGAGAGTGACTCAAGGAGAAGAGTGGCCTGAACTTGGAGGCACAAGCATAGGACTATTTGGTCAAGGGTATTCAGGGGCTAACAGTTGATTGGACTTTTCTAGCCTTCTGAGTCAATGATTTGTCCTAAGCAGGAAGTTTTTATAAGAAACTAATGACTGATTAGAGCATTTTTTGTTTGTTTGTTTTTTCATGTTGGTAAAAAATAATTTACTTGGGTGTTTTTGTGTTTGGGGTGGGGAACCCAGCTGCAATTCTGTCTTATTGCAGAATTAATGCATATTTTCTTCCTAAAATAATTTTAATAGAAATTTATTTTGTGAAGAAATTGATAATAATTTTCATCATCTATTCATTATCACCTGGATATTTTAAAATTGTAGACAGTTTTTTGTTGCTGTTATTTATAATATACTCAATATATAATAGAGTGCCCAGCTGAAGGTCCCACTTAGGAATTTTTTTGTCTTTTATTCTAAGGAGAGAACTGTCAGAAAGTCATCTTGTTGTCCTCTGTAGGTATGAAGGCAGCTTCCTCCACAAAGTATCTTGCTGGAGGCAATTGGGGTAGAGAGCAGTGCATGGCACAGAGAAGGTGGTAACAAGTGTTTGATAAGTGAATGAATGAATGAATGAATGAATGAATAAATAAATAGTGTAATGCCTTTTGGAGGTTGAAGAGGATACTTCTATTTTCTAAAAAAAGAGGCATACTCAAACTTTTAGTATGTCTAAGAGGAAAAGGGAGCTCCTGCCTGATTTCTGAGGATGTGAAATTTTTAGAAGGGAAGTGAGATAATGGCTCAAAGTCTACAAAGGGATGATAACTAAGCATGATACTCTTGAACTTGACCCCTTGGGCAGACTGAGGATTGATGATTAGGGGAGTTCAGGCAATAGAGAGCCTTGTTCTGGCTTGTTTTAATTTGGAGAGAATTGAGTTATTCTCTCTTTAAGATCCACTTGGGGCCTCTGTGGGAAATGAATGAATATTAGCCCAGTTGATCATATCAAATTCAGAATGAGCCTCAGCATCATCTGTTGAGTCAGGATCAGGGGTATCAGCCACCAGGTGCCAGCAAGAAGCTATGGCAATAATGGAATTGTCAGAAGAATAGAGATTCTCTGTGTGTGGTTGTAGAAGTTGAACTGGCATTCTCACATTTATACTAAGAAAGCTGTTAGATTTGGGGTAATTTGGGAGAGTGTTGCCTCCAAAGAAAGGCCTGGTAGACTATAAGCTTCAAAGACAGGGATTCCTGATTTTTTGTTTATTGATGTGTTCCAAGCACAGAGCAATGACTGGCACACCGTAGTCAGTCAGTAAATATTTGTTGAAAAAATGAATATTGGATTCCCTGTTATTATGACAAATGGTTCTCAAACTGTTAATTAATTAGAAAAATAAAGATGGAGCCATACAGTTATCCTGACTTGTGGAGCATTTTATATAATCTCCTAACTGTCTAACATGCATAAGGAAATGTGACTATAGGAAAAAGACAACATTTTTATTCTGAAACAGGAATTCTTTTCAATTCACCTCAATTCTATAGCCAACCAGCCATAATTTCGTCAGTGTTATCCGTGGTTAGATTATCATACTGACGGAATTTTGAAACCAAAATTTTGTCTTTGAAAGACAAAAGTACATGGGGCAAGGATCAATAAAGTATCCAGCTAATATAAAATAGTGTAAGTAAAATTAAAAATAAGAAATTAAATGACTTCTTCTGACAAATGCTGTTGCAGAAAAACCTCAGGTTGTCATTTGAAATTGATAATGTAGGGAAACTCTCATTGCAGCATGAACTTTAAATCTTCCATGGCACAAGTTTTCACTAATATGAATTCTAAAGGTGCTGGCCGTTATGGAGTGAAGTGTATTTCTGATCATTTTTGACTCATTTACTGATTCAGATATCTGTTTCTTTTTTTCCTGTAACTCACACAATGTGACTAAGGATGTTTATTTTAGCATTCTAGAATTCTAATTTTTACTTAAAAGATTAACCATGATTAGGTGGTCCCCCCCATCTTTTTCCTTTTTGTAGAAAGGCTTCCAGATAGGATTTGGGAAAGTTACCCAGCAAATGGGATTATTCACCCTGAAGTATTTTGGCAAAATAAATATATTTTTTGTGCTCTATTTGACAGAGATGCATACAGTTTTGATGGACAGCAGCCATAGGTGTGTTAAAGCTCCCTACTTCAAAAGTGTGCACAGTTGTAGTGTAATGTGCACCACTGGACAATAGTTCTCCTAGGAGGATGAAGAGAAATTTTCTTTGAAAAACAGAATTTATTTAACAAGAATTTTTATAAATTTTCTTTGAAAAACAGAATTTATTTAACAAGAATTTTTATAAAGCAGTTGAAGAAAACATATATGGATGTTATAGTTTTTTGACCAATTCCCAGGCCAAAGAGATGAAGATTATAAATTGAGGAATCAACAAAAATAAGAATGATTTTTAAATGTGTATTTAATGATTCTAAATGGCTGTAATGTGATATGTTCTAATCAGCACTATAATATGAGAAGGAGCTATTTCGATTTGGAGGAGACAGAGTATGAAGTTTTTTAACACCTAGCAGGTTAGTCCATATTCTTACTGAAGCTACTCTTTTGAGGTTAGATGTTTTTTAATGTTTATTTAATTTGTCTGAGTTCATATACTCAAAGTTCATATACTCAGAGACTCATTTGAGACAAGGACTTTTTCATCTACTTCAAACTCAGCAATGAGTCCAGCGTTCAGAAAATATTCAGACTGTCTGAAAGTCAATGTTCAAGCAAGCATGCATGCCGAATATCCTTGCATGATGTTCTTTCTGGTAATGTGAAAATCAGATGTGCCCAGTTGCCCAGATCTTGGCAAGGGGCTTCCATTTGACATTGTTAGGAGTATAAATGAAGACAAAGGACAAAAATTTTGGATTGGGAGTTTTTCAACTAAGGCAAAATTGATATTTTTCTTTTGTCAGTTAAGGTGTAAGTTTAAGGTGTACAATGTGATGGTTTGATATACTTACATATTGAGACATGATTACCGTGGGAATGTTAACACTTTTATCACCTTACATAATTATTTTTTTGTGTGTGTGATGAGAACTTTTATGATTTACTCTCTTAACAACTTTCAACTTTCAAGTATATAATGCAGTATTATTAACTATGTTCACCATGCTGTTCATCAGATCCCCAGAACTTATTCATCTGGTAACTGGAAGTTCGTACTCATTGACTAACGTCTCTCCTTTTCTTCCATCCCCTAGCCCCTGGCAACCAGCAATCTACTCTCTGTTTCTATGAGTTCTGCTTTTTTAGATTCCACATATAACTGAGATCACATAGTATTTGTCTTTCTCTATCTGACTTATTTCTCTTAGCATAATTCACTCAAGATCGCAAATGGCAGGATTTCCTTCTATCTCATGGCTGAACAATATTCCATTGTATATATAGACCACACTTCTTTATCTATTCATCCATTGACAGACACTTAGGTTTTTCCACATCTAGACTATTGTAAATAATGCTGAAGTGAACACGGGGGTGCAAATGCCTCTATCAGATCCTGATTTCTTTTCCCTTGGATATATACTCAGAAGTGGGATTGCTGGATCATATGGTAGTTCTATTTTTAATTTACTCCATACTGTTTTCCATAGTAGCTGAACCAGTTTACATTCCCACTAACAGTGCACAAGTGTTCTCTTTTCTCTATATTCTAGTCAATACTTCTTATCTCATCTTTTTAATAATAGCCTTCTAACTGGTATGCAGTGATACCTCATGGTGGTTTTGATTTGCATTTCCCAGAGAATTAGTGATGGTGAACATCTTTTTATGTACCTGTTGGCCATTTGTATGCCTTCTGTGGAAAAAATATTCAGTTTTTCTGCCTATTTTTTTAATATATATATTTTTGCTATTGCATTGTATGAGTTTTTAAAATATATTTTAGATATTAACTCATCAAATATATAATTTGCAAATATTTTCCCACATCTTTTACGTTGCTTTTTCATTTATTAATTGTTTCTTTTGCTTTGCAGGAGCTTTTTAGTTGATGTAGTTCTACTCGTTTATTTTCGGTTTTGTTGCTTATACTTTTGTTGTCAAATTCAAAAAATTGTTGCTGTCAAGACCAATGTCCAGGAGTTTCTTCCCCATATTTTCTTCTAGGAGTTTAATGGTTTTAGATCTTATGTTTAAGTCTTTAATCAACTTCAAGTTAGTTTTTGTGAATGGTGTAAAAACTGGATAACTTATTTATTAAAAAGAATATTCTTTCTCCATTAAATATTCTTAGCACCCATATAAATATCAATTGATTGTATTTATGAGGGTTTATTCCTGAGCTTTCTATTTTATTCTATTGGTCTATGTATCTATATTTATACAGCTTTGATTACTGTATTATAATTTAAAATGAGGAAGTGTGATGTCTCCAACTTTCTTCTTTTTTCAGGATGACTTTGGCTATTTGCAGTCTTTTGTGGTTCCATATGAATTTTAGAATTTTTTTCTATTTCTGTGAAAAATACTATTGGAATTTTGTTAGGGATTGCATTGAATCTGTAGATGGCTTTGGGTAGTATGGACATTTTAACAATATTTATTCTCAATGCATGAACACAGGATATCTTTCTATTTATTTGAGACTTCTTTAATTTCTTTTGTTTCAAGAAGGTTTAAACTAATGGAAAACTCACAGTATTTCTTTGACAATGCTAAGTCTTCTGCCTAAATGGGTTTTTTTTTTGTGCATTTCAAGTTGATTTTTTATTTTTCTTAGAGACACCTAGAAACATTACCATTTACCTCTGTACATAATGTATAATATACCTCCATTTTTATGACTTTGCTCAGTTATTTACTTCTTTTTATTGTTGTTCTTTTTATAATTACTCCACTGTCCACATCTTTCCACATATGCAAAGCTTGTAGATTGAGGACATTTGATGAAACTTGTGTAGAGAGAAGAGATCAAATGGAAATTCTCAGAGTGTTAAATTGTGCTTTGAGCAATGTCAATGAACCTTAAGGATAATAACTTAATTTGTAAGCTGTGAGAAAAATGATGAGTTCTGTGATAGGAGACATGTGACTTCTACAGTGGTAGAATTCATTCCACTCAGAATCCACAGACTGAATGCTTCATAAAGGAAGGGGAATTGAGCATAGAGAAAGTAGCATTTGGAAAGGTGCAAGAGAGTAGCATTTGAATCCTCACTTGCATTGCTTCAGAACGGGTTTTCAATGTATCTCATCTGGGCACTTGTAGTAGCATCTAATGCTTTTCTTGTTTTTTATCTCTCCACGTGCAATTCATTTATGCTAAGCTGCTTCCAGAGTGATATTTCTAAAACACAAATATGTACATTGTCAAATGAGTTTGCCTACGTAGAGTTTTAGAATCTGTGGACTACATCTGATGAGGAAATTTGCGAGCCAACACAATCCTTCTCAAATTTACGTGGGTACATGTCTGCAGATTGATGGTTGTCTATAAATCATCTTCTCCCTCTTACAGCTCACATGAGATCCTGGAGTCTAGACCACCCAGTTACTACTTGGAATGACAGTTTATTGCTTTGACAGAGATTTTAACAGCTATTTTAGGTTGTAAATCTTTGGAAGAGTTGTCCCACCTGTTTTACCACCTGAACATGGTTCAGAAATTGCAGAGTGTGAAAAGGTAGTATTTGTAAACTATTTCAGTGTCCCATTTTTAACTGTCTAAGTATTTACTGGCAATACGTTCTGTGGCCAGTACAATGTTAGGAGTTTTTGGAATTTGGGGAAAACTAGATATAATATTGCTTTTATTCTTATTGGAAATACAAAGATACCTATAATGCAATTAAATAAAAAATTACAGCTTAATAAGAGCATGGAATATTGTAATAAGGAAAAAAACAAATAATCATAATAGGTAACACCGAAATCTTACTATATGCCGTAAACTGTGCTAAACACTTTACATTGATTATTTTAATTTAATTTTAATTTTATCAATTTAATTTTTACGACTACCCTATGAAGTATATATATAAAGGTCAAAAGTGAACTGTAGATTCAGATAAGCTCAACCACTAATTTGATTAAGCCATAGAGGTAGAAATAATTTCCAGGATTGTCATAGAAGACTTTTACAAGGGATAGAATTCGAAGCTATATTTAAGGGTCAGGTTGGAATTGGATAGACATGTATAAATAGGAAGCGTTTTAGAAGAGGGGTGCCATGAGCAAATTCCCAAAGGTAAGGATCTAAATGAATGTTAATGGGAGAGTGTTGCAGATCATAGAGACTTTGCAAAGGATGATAAAAAAAAATAAATGAAACTAAGTAGGCTGGGAATAAAATATATATGTGTACAACTATGACTCTCAGGCAGTGGAGTCTCACTTTTCCCCATGAGCTTGGAAAAGCAAAGAATTAGGCTCCTGAGCTTTTCCAATTCTACCTTTAGCCTTTTAAGAGTGTGCTGCCTTTTGGAATTGCCCCTCAGTGGCAGGTTCCAACTGGAAAACTGCTTTGCTATGTCGTGTCTGTTGATATCAGTGCAGGAATGTTCAGCACTGAGATAGCATTCAGGCAATCTTGAGGACTGTTACTTGAAAATCCTTCAGATTTTGGAATCAGGATTTCTGGCTTTGAACATCTGTCTCCAGCCACGGCAGTACATCATGGGTTTAGCTACTTTATGTTCCTCGCCCCAGATAAACATTCTGTGGAATACCGTGCATGGGGTATAGGCTGCAGTAATTTCTCTGAAAAGGAAAAACTATATGGATTCCTGACACCTTTCCTCTTTGAATTGTGAGTTTTCTGAAATGGCCCTATGGTGTCACTTTGTTACCCACTAGGCCCTGTATTTCTGTACAGCTTAGTGTAGTGGTTAGGAGTGCAGGCTCTGGAGTTAAATTGTCTGAGTATAAATCCTAGGTGCTTTTCTGACCCAGTCTTTGCTTCTCCTTCTTCATTTTACTATTTTGAGTTCTTTGATTAGATTACTGAGTATCTGGACAAATATATTCTTTCAATTTATATAAGATGTACTTAGATTTTTATTTGGAATGTATTATTATTTTACAGACCAAAGTTCAGGAAGGCAACTCTTTTAATATCATGTATGTAGACCATTATTTTCTTCCCACCATGCTTCTTTTTTCCTATAGTCACAGTCATCATGTGAAGGAACTGATAAAACCAGTAGTTGTGTTTATGAGTCCTTCTGTCCTACTCTGAGCTTCAGCATGCCTAGAGATGCTCGCTGGTTTTCTGGATTTCCTTAACATCTCCACATCAGTAGGTGTGGGTAGGCAGTGATCACTGAGTCTAATGAGGCGTGGCCTGGGCTTGGGCAGATAGAGCCTGCATGAGTGTGGAGGCCATCTTCCTGGAGTACGGCAGCATGGCGACCTTGGCTGTAGTGACTCTGCTTCTTAGATCTCCCTCTGAGAAGATAGTGTGCTTTCTGATTTTCTTCAACAGTCTATTTGGAGCAGTCTGATGCTTATTGGTGGGACATAACCATCTAACATGAAGTCCTTGTCTTTTTTAACTTAGACGTCTGAGGAACATGAGATGGTTTCTCTTAGGAAGGCCAAAGCTCTTCCCTGTAATATAGAACTTCTCCATTATTTACAATATCATATATTTTTTTTACTTACCTACCAAGTCAATACTGATTTCTGTTTATCCTTCAGAATATTCTTTTCCAGCTCCTTCCCATGTTTTTGTTTCTAATTTTTAAAGAATGCTCACTGTCTTAGTCAGCTTGGGTTGCCATAACAAAATGCCATGGACTGGGGGCCCTTAAATAATAGAAACTTATTTTCTCTCAGTTCTGGTGGCTAAAACTCCGAGATCAACATGTTAGTGTGGTCAGTTTCTGGTGAGAGCTCTCTTTCTGGCTTGTAGAAGGTAGCTTTCTTATTGTGTCCTCATGTGGTGGGGAGAGAGAACACGAGCAAGCTCTCTGGTTTCTCTTTTTGTAAGGGAACTGATTTTATCATGAGGACCACACACTCATGACCTCATGTAACTAATTACCTGCCAAAGGCCCTATCTCCAAATACCATCACATTGGAGGTTAGGGCTTCAGCATATGCATTTTAGGGGGACATAGTTCAGTCTATAGACTCATTTATCTTTAAACAGGAAGTATAAAGAAATATTCTTCACCAGCTGGGAGAACAATTGAACTTGCTCTTAGGACTGTGCCTGCATGTACCTCTCTATTGTATTGTAGCCTTCTGCTCATCGTATTTGGTTTGCTCCTCTGTCTCTGTCTTAGACTGTGAACAGCTTGAGGGCAAAGAGTTTGACTTATTTGTAATTTCTAGTATAGTAACAGAGTAATCCATAATGTGGTTTAACGGGAGAAGGAGTCCGTGGTCTCAGTCTTAGATATCCCCTCAATATTAACACCATAGTGTCCATTTCTTGGATGAACTTTAGTTCTGCTTGGCTTTCTCATCCTTATTTCCATGTTGCTGGCTATTTTTCTGTTCTTTATGTGAAATCAGGCCTTGTAAACAGCTTAGCACAGTTCTTTCTCTAGCTGCTCTGGTAGATTAATGCAGTTACAGGTTATCAGTACTTTTATTCTTCTGTATTTCTTTTTTATGATCTGTCATTGTGTGAAAATATGTCACAATAAAGGATGGAGGGAGGACCAACCTCATTCTTGTCATGTATACTTACCGAAGTTCCATTTGGTTGCTTTTCTTCCCCCCAAATATAAGAATAACAAGTTTCTTCCATTTCAGAAATAGTAGGATCTCTGATTGTTAATCTGAAGGCTTTACAATTTTTTTGTATAAGCACAATTCCATAGAAATAATTTCATTAAAACCCCCACAAATTCTAAAATTCTCAAAACAACACTTACCAAAATTCAAATTTGAACCACACCAGAACATAATACAAACACACACACACATACACAGTAAATGAAGTTGTCATTAATTTTATACTTTGATTTATTTGGAATTGTCATAGTCGGTAAGTTTTTGAGGTTAAACAGATAGAAATCCTGGCCTCTGAATCAAGACCGGAGGAAATAAAATAGAAAATGAAGCAATGAATTATGTTAAAAATGAAAAGGCTGTGAATCCAGACATCAAATATGATCAAGTGTGAGCCATTGTATTTCCCTGAGTGTTGCAGACACATGAAGCATCTCTTATTTCTCAAGATTCAATATGAAAAGTCAGTCAAGTAGCTGGAGTTCTATTTCTTCGATGGGAAATTAGGCGAGTCTGGAGAGCACAGTAGAGCAGTTTTTGCATATTTTGAGGTAACAATTGAAAGGGCATGTCTCTCATTAGTATTAGTCATGGACAGCTCAACAAGCCTGGAATATGATGGAAAAGATCGGGCATTGGAACAGACTTTATATTATGGCATTAGAGCATCATGACTGTGAAGACACAAAGGAATTTTCAGAGTGCACCTCTATTCTTTCTACAGCTTGGCAGTACTGTTTATCTTGTGTGGATTTTTTTTTTTTTAAGCAATATAATTGCTAAATTTTGTTTTTATTGCTACAGTAGTCTTAACTGGGCATCTAATAACAGTATGTTTTTAGTGACTCAAATCCATTTATTTTTCTTCCATTCAACTTGGCTTTAATTCAGAGAGCAACCCCTTTCCTTTTACAGTTTGATTTTATTAGTTTACATAATGTTTAATAAAATGTTAGTTATAACATAGTCTAGTGACATAAAATTAATAAGCAGTTATGGATAAAAGGAAAAGTACAGAATACAAGTGAGAAACATCCATCTGTCATGGGCAGTCAGAATGTTTTAGGAAAATGACGTTTCGGATATTTAAGTAGATAAAGTAGAAGGCAATTAAGAGATCTCTTTTTGTATACGGAATGAAAACAGTATTTAATCATTTATCTTTAGTGTATATAATATTTGTATAAGCCATAGAAGTACTCAATATGGATTAATTTATACAAACATTATCATATAGCAATTTTCTCAAAAGTTTGGTTTTGTTTTGTATCACAGGTTCATCTTCTCTTAACTGAGCAGTTATGTCTTTTTGCACTTAATGAACTGCTGCATTTAGCATTTTTGCACTGATGTCTCAGCTGACTTCGCAATCTTTTTTTTTCTTGATTTGTCCAGAGCATGATTCAAAATCTTCATAAAAGACAGCTCTAGTCAAGTTCATTTTTATGATTCTGTTTTCTGAAGCACACTTGATTTTTTTCATACTTCAATGGATTTGAAACATGATAGAGAGTTCTGGGGGCAGTGATAATCTATGGACTCATGCAGATATGTCAGGATATCGAGAGGAAGCAATTGCTTCTTTGGTGAAAATGATGACATTGACTGTACCCTGAAGTCTAGGAACAGCATTCTAATGGCAACTTGATATTTATCAAAATAGTTCAGCTTTGTATCTGGCTTTGTGCTCAGCCATCTTAAACGTTACAATTTACAAAATGGCATTTACTTCTAATGAATGGTGATATTAGCTATTTAACCTGGCAAACTCATGGCTACTGGCTGGATGACACCACAAACAACACTTTAAACTTCATATAGAACTAATAGCAGTTAGTCTTCTTAGATGCAAAATAGAAAACACGTGGATTCTTTCAGGAATAAACATGAGAAACCCAGAGGTTACAATTTCAGAATATCTAACTGGGTCTGTACTCTGTTAAAATGCCCAGATGTAAAGGAAGAAAACAGTTGTTCTTCAGTGCACAGTATCACATGCTTCTTCACATTACCTAACTCTTCTTTCTGGTTTTAGGAAAGAATTTCCAAAGAAGGCCAATATTTTATGCCTTGTTGCTGACTTCAGCATATTCCTACACACCTATAAGATATTTAAAAAAACATAAAAATACACTTTAGGGAGTGGTTGGGGGGTTATCTCAGGCAATGGGCAAGATTTTTGTGGATTTAAAATAAATGAGATGAGAATATAGTCTGGGAGGAACTCACATTCTAGTGAGGGAAATACACCAAAAAATACATGGAAAATATGTATGAAAGAGAAGAACAACTACCTGATCGAGGAAGGGAAGGAAACTTTTACAGAAGTGGTGACCTCTGAACTTCAAAGATGTGTAAGCAATTGTCAAGCAGACAGAGACGCCAAGATGGTAGAGCATGGAGCCCAAATACCTAGCCACTTGGGACTGTTTAATAAAAGCCATCTTCTGTAAGGTGAAAATAGCCCAAAACATTTAAATCAAGTTATTTTGGTTAACTTTAATAATTATAAGATAAATAATGTACACAGAAAACTTGTTTTTAACCAAACAACCCATTAAGAGCATTTTTGTAAGAGATTAGTAAAATAATACTTGCCATGAAGGCAAAGTGGATGTAATTAGAGCTGTAAAACACTTATAGGCAATGCATTACATATTTTACCACGTGTCTGTCTTTCCTGTTGCTCTCCACCCCCCGCGTTTATCTCTCTGTCTCTCTCTCCCTGTCTCTCTTTGTCTCTCTCTGTCTGTGTGTGTGTGTGTGTGTGTGTGTACGCGCGCGCGCGCGCGCGCGTGCGCACGCGCATATGTGTTTTGGAGAGAAACCTAAGTGCTGATGTGAAGGATATACTTGGAAGGGGGTTTTAAGAGTCTGGAAGCAGACACCAATTAAGAATCTTAAATTCTTTAAGGCCTTCAACTGATTGAATAAGGCCAACCCACATTATGCAGAGTAATCTGCTTTACTCCAAGTCTACTGATTTAAATGTTACTCTAATCTAAAAAAATACCTTCACAGTAACATTTAGACTGGTGTTTGACCTAAAACTGGGTATTATGGTCTAGCTGACATATAAAATTAACCATGGCACATACAAATAGCTGAGAGAAACCTGTGTGTGCGTGTGAGTGAGTGTATTAGAAATTGAATTTGAGCTGAGTTGTGAAGAAATAGTTGAGGAAGAGTATTTGAAATGGAGGCACAGCATGAAAATAAGGGTGGAAATGAGAAAAAAAATGAGGTATGCATAGAAACTTCCAGAGTTTATTTTGGTGAGACGGGAACAGGGAAGGGAGTGATGGGAATTAAACTTGAAAGAGGAATCATGGTACTCCATGGGAGAGATAGTTGGACTTCATTCTGTAGGCAGTGGGAATCCAGTGGATTTTTTTTTTTTTGCTCAAAGGATCGATATTCTGTGAGATACTGAGCTTAGTTTGACAGCAAGCCCGGATCAGGGCCATTGTGGAGTTGTTTGGCTTCTGTGGGGCACTTGTTCTTCCTTTGTGTTATACAATGATGCAGAATGATTCGCTCGGAAGGTATTTGTGAACTCCACCAAAACCTTAATTTAGAGTTTCAAGATCATTCAAGATGATCATTGAAAAATTAATTCAATTTTTGGAAAATTGCAATTGTTTTGTAAAAAGATATTACATGTTATAAGGAGAGGATATAAATGAAAAAAGAACCTAAGGGTAAGATGTAGCTCTTTAAAGGTAATTAAGCGGAGAAATAACTTCCATTATTCTGTCTGAGTTCTTTCTTTAAACCCTTGGTTAACATGTTCGTAAAAATTTATGTAACACTGGTTAAGTGCCTGAATGAAAAAGAGCAGCTAGATCATTCTCCATTATTTACTCTTTGATACCAATGATTCTTTATTTTTAAAAAATTACAGTTCATTAATCAATTTGAGTTAAGGCCTTTGGTTAATTGTAACCCTCAGTTTAAGCATTTTTGTATTGTTAAGCCGCAAGTACAGTGTTTCTCTTTTTGTGTTATAGTTATTCTTTTGTTTTAAGGACACTGAGTTGTGGTATATTTTTTATTATACTGAATCATGGATTAACTTAAAAGAAGTTTGGTTATGCTTATCTAGAGCAAAATATAGGCTTTGGGAGAAGTGTGTGTGTGTGTGTGTGTGTGTGTGTGTGTGTGTTACTAGAGTTTTAATGATAAACGTTTTCCCCCCTTCCCATTCACTCATAGTTCTTCCTTTATAGAAACACATTAGAAAAATGTTCCATCTAGCTAATTTGATTTTCTCCCAGCAGTCTGTCTGGGAGAATAGTGTTAAGAGTGTGAACTTTGGAGGCAGACTGCCTGGGTTAGAATCTGGCTGTGTGACTAGTTGTGTGCCCTTCGGTAAGCTACTAAACCATTTCTACATCTACAAAATGAAGGTAGTAATTATAACCTATTTAATGAGGTTGCTGTGAAGATTGGATTACTTAATGATATGCAAAATGTTCAAAACAGTGCCTGATACAAAGTACACACTCCATAAGTGTTAGCTATGATCATTTTAGATGAAAACTAGTGAGGATATATCAGAGTTATTCTAATGAATCTAGCACCATTAACAAATATTGAATGACTGACTTCTGCTGCATATAGGGAATTTTGCTTATCCAAAACCACTATCCTAATTAAAGCTGTAAGTGGATAAAGCTGTAGTTTTCTCTTTCCTAGTTGCTCTGTCCTTTTAGACATCTAGTTATTGTCCAATCTGAGAAAGCTGTAGTTTTCTCTTTCCTAGTTGCTCTGTCCTTTTAGACATCTAGTTATTGTCCAATCTGAGAAGGAGTCATTAAAAAAATCAATGCATTTTTATTTTTTAAAGGATAAAAGAGTATTTCACAGAGTTATTGAGATATAACTTGTACAATGACTTATAGATAGGGGATTAGGATTTTTGCCAGGCTAGAATGGAGATTTATTTTTCTATGTACATAAATATCCCTAAGAACATACTGATCTTTAAAAACTGATGCAGCAATATTTAATTTTGATAAGTAAAATCACTTTTGCAAATGTCTCCTGACTTTTATGGCTAGACTGATAACTTATCAGGGATATTGTGTAGCATGAGATATATAAGTTCTCTAAGTCTATTAATATAATCAGAAAACATGTATGGCAATTTACTTTATTTTCATGATGATATTCTACAAAATCATGTATACTATCATAGCCAGAATAGGCAGTAGTTATGTTTTATGAGAAAAATTCAGTTTGAAAAGTGACTAATAAAAATTTAATTCTTAGCATAACAAACTACTTTTATGTGTTCTAGAACTAGAAAAGCAAAGAGAAGGAAATGAATTTGTAGCTCCCATCCCTTAGAGCCAGAACAGATGCAGAAAAACAAAAGAAAATTTCTTTTTAATTGGTTTCTTTTTATATACCTTTTGGTTTTTCGCAAATCCCATTTTATTTTTATTGGCATCTTAGCTCCTCTGTTCATGTGCCCTACAGCTAGTGATTTTTTTAAACATTCTCAATAACTCCGGCTGTATTTCATTTTCTCATGATAAAGCCTTTAAATAACTGCTGGGTCCTATTCTCTTTCCACTTTTAACCCTCAGATGATTCTTTAGTTTAATTTCCTTTTTTGATCAAAACTCCTTTGACTAGATGACTCCAAACTATTCACATCTAATCTTCATGATTCCCCGAATGATATTTCTACAAGCTTTTCAGCATGCAGTACTCTGTATGATTAAAAAATATTAAAATGTGAGGCCAGTTTTGACAGGAAGTATAAACATAAAGATTCTTCCTTGGGTTATGCTAAGGAGTATATAAATTTGACCAAAGAATCATGATGAGGATTACAGAAGTTAACAATAGGTAATAAAACCTCATGATAAAGCAACTTGTTTTTCCAGTTTTGATAATATTGTGGGTCAAATATTAAGAACAAAGTGAAATATCATGACTGTATCTCTTTCATGCAGTTCATACACTTAAGTGTCATCATTTTCCAGTAAGTACTTGAGTGCTTCCTCTATGTGTAGCATACCAATATTATAAGTATGTTCTTTTTTTTTTTTTTTTTATTTTTTAAAGGATAAAAGAGTATTTCACAGAGTTATTGAGATATAACTTGTACAATGACTTATAGATAGGGGATTAGGATTTTTGCCAGGCTAGAATGGAGATTTATTTTTCTATGTACATAAATATCCCTAAGAACATACTGATCTTTAAAAACTGATGCAGCAATATTTAATTTTGATAAGTAAAATCACTTTTGCAAATGTCTCCTGACTTTTATGGCTAGACTGATGACTTATCAGGGATATTGTGTAGCATGAGATATATAAGTTCTCTAAGTCTATTAATATAATCAGAAAACATGTATGGCAATTTACTTTATTTTCATGATGATATTCTACAAAATCATGTATACTATCATAGCCAGAATAGGCAGTAGTTATGTTTTATGAGAAAAATTCAGTTTGAAAAGTGACTAATAAAAATTTAATTCTTAGCATAACAAACTACTTTTATGTGTTCTAGAACTAGAAAAGCAAAGAGAAGGAAATGAATTTGTAGCTCCCATCCCTTAGAGCCAGAACAGATGCAGAAAAACAAAAGAAAATTTCTTTTTAATTGGTTTCTTTTTATATACCTTTTGGTTTTTCGCAAATCCCATTTTATTTTTATTGGCATCTTAGCTCCTCTGTTCATGTGCCCTACAGCTAGTGATTTTTTTAAACATTCTCAATAACTCCGGCTGTATTTCATTTTCTCATGATAAAGCCTTTAAATAACTGCTGGGTCCTATTCTCTTTCCACTTTTAACCCTCAGATGATTCTTTAGTTTAATTTCCTTTTTTGATCAAAACTCCTTTGACTAGATGACTCCAAACTATTCACATCTAATCTTCATGATTCCCCGAATGATATTTCTACAAGCTTTTCAGCATGCAGTACTCTGTATGATTAAAAAATATTAAAATGTGAGGCCAGTTTTGACAGGAAGTATAAACATAAAGATTCTTCCTTGGGTTATGCTAAGGAGTATATAAATTTGACCAAAGAATCATGATGAGGATTACAGAAGTTAACAATAGGTAATAAAACCTCATGATAAAGCAACTTGTTTTTCCAGTTTTGATAATATTGTGGGTCAAATATTAAGAACAAAGTGAAATATCATGACTGTATCTCTTTCATGCAGTTCATACACTTAAGTGTCATCATTTTCCAGTAAGTACTTGAGTGCTTCCTCTATGTGTAGCATACCAATATTATAAGTATGTTCTTTTTTTTTTTTTTTTTAATTTATAAAACATGTTTTCTTTTCCTGACTTTTGGCTCATCTTCATAGCCAAAATGATAAGATCTTCAATAACACAGGAAGATATAAGAATCCACTGCTCATTCAAAAGCATTCATGAAACACCTACTCTGTGTTTAATCTAGTGGCCGACACTGTAGGGAGGTAGAATATGAATAAATCAGTTCTCAATTTGAGCAGTCTGTATATTAGAGAGGGAACTGGGGAAGAGAGAAGAGATTAATGTTTATTGAGCAATATGCAAGATCTCTTACAAAGTCTTCTCATTTAAACTTAACAATATTGTGGTATATCTAGTATTATCTTTATTTTATATAGAGGAAACTGAGTCTCAGAGCAGTTAAGTAGCACCCCCATGGTCACAAGGCCAGTATGAGTAGGGGCAGTGATTTCAACTCAAGTCTGACCTCTACAGTCTGTTCTTTGTCTGTACACTGCATTGGTTACTAACAGGCAGAAAGAAGGAAGTATCATGACATAAATGATCATAAGAATTCTAGTAGTGTGCCTTCATGAAAGAGGAAGCAATTATGAAAAGAATACACACAAAAAAATAAAAAATAAAAATAGATCAAACGTTCTCCTATTGTCCTTGAGATGGTAAAACATTGAAAAACATAGAAAAAAAATAAAACAGAAAAATATTGGCACTTGATTAGAGCTGAACATTTCAATCTCTGCTTGTTTTCAATTTCTCCGTAGCCAGACTCTGCTCATGTGCTCTGATATCAACAGCTTTTAAGGGTGCAAGGACCATGTGTAGCTGTATGGAAATCTAGTGCAGTGCAGTTACTCCAGTATTTAGATTTTCACAGGAGAGGTTCTTTCCTGATGTCCGTTTTATAGGCATAACTTATGGGAGAAAACCAATTGTGAAATACAAGTTAAGTTTTAAAATGAAAATGCATCTGATAGCTCATGTAGAATCTAGTCGCAGGGTACTAATAATAATCTAAAACAGGTTTGGAGATACACATAAATACATAAATATTTGTCCATCCTAAATTTACTTGTCTTTTACCTTCTGCATTAGTAATATGAGAAGAGAGAGAGAGAGAGAGAGAGAGAGAGAGAGAGAGAGAGAGAGAGAGAGAGAGAGAGAGTAAGTGTTAGTTTGTGGGTTGAATTCTTCACTATCTCAGAAAACGTTATTTTTCCTGAGGGCGTTTTAAGTTTGATATTGTTAGAAGATG
>NW_011888834.1:3402641-3405187 GCF_000151845.1 Pteropus vampyrus | reverse complement strand
TTTTAAGTTTGATATTGTTAGAAGATGTACCAGATGCATGAAAAAAAAATGAGATTAATTCTAGTAGGTTGGCACCAGTATAAACTGTGCTTAATCTCCTAAATTAAGTTTTGACTCCTGTAGTACTGATAATGTCTAGTCTTCACAATCAGAAGATTATTACATTGGGCAAGTCAGAGATTCTTTCTCTAACACAGTGGTTGGAAAACTACAGCTATCTGTTTTTGTACGTAGTTTTTTTTTAAAAAAATTAAATTTATTAGCGTGACGCCGGTTAAAAAATTATTTAGGTTTCAAGTGTGTAATTCAATAATACATCATATATATATTGCATTGTGTGTTTACCAAAGTTAAATTTACTTCTGTCACCATATATTTGATCCCCTTTACCCTTATTGACCTCTTGGAACCCTGCCACACCCATTTGTTGATGTATTGTCTGTGCTGCTTTCATGCTACAGTGGCAATTGATTAGTTGTAACCATATTGTCTGGAAAGTCAAAAATTTTTACTACCTGAACCTTGAAGAAAAAGTTTGCTGAACCTGGTTGGGAGCACCTTTGTCTAGCCTTACCTGGACTCAATCAAAATAAATTACATTGTTCCAGAGTTTTCTAATACCAATGTTGCATTAATGATACTTAATTTTAATCATATTTAAAAATAAGTTGAAGTCCCTTAGATATAGAGGATGATGAATAGAATATTTACAATATCTGGTTTTTCTCTTGCCCCATAGGCTTCCAAATACACATTCTTTTTCACATGAGCTAAAGTGGCTTTAGTTTTTAAACCTAAAATTTTCAAAGAGAATGCACTATCTTTAAGTTTTATTAAAGCCACTTCATGATACAATTGCTAAACAGACATTTTACAAAGCTGGAGCAATTTCTTGTCTAGTAATATCAGCATTAATATAATAAGAACTGCATAGACAGGCTCTGAAATCTGCTTTAAGACAAAAACTCATATGGCAGGAGGAAATAAACCACAAACAATCTGGAGAATTTAATAACAACCACCCAGTTTTAATTACAGCATTACAAATATGCAGATATAATAATTACATTATCTTGATGTATGTTTTCATAGGGAATCTATGAAATAAATTTGAAGACAAGCAGATTGCTATCACTAATAGTATCATTTCTCTTTAGAAACAATACAAATGCTGCAAAATCGTTTTGTAAAAAACAAAACAAAACAAATTAATGACACCATCCCAAGCCACAATACAACATTTAAATATTTTCTACATTTCTTGTTTAAACTACTTTCCTTATGCCTTTTTGCCAAAGGGTTGGAGGAAAGTAAACCCATCGATACTAGATAAGCTTGGTTAATTTCAGTATGTCTATTCTTCTCTAGGTGGCAGTCAAGTCACAGAGATTAAAAAACTTATTAAAAGCCACATTAGAAATTCTCTGGTACTTCCACAGCAGAAGTTTTTGATTGTCACAGTCCTCAAATAATGGCAAATGGAGTGATAAACTCAGGAAACTGACGTAACTGAGATACAGTAGGTTGAATACAGTGAATATGTACATCTTAGACTGTACGCTGAGATAAGAAGGAATGGAACATGACAAGTCTATAGAATCAAAGGAATTAAAACCCAGGGACTAAAATTTGATCTCATTTCATGTTGCTAAGTATTACATTTTTTTTTTGTGCATTGTGCCCTCTTTGAAGAGTCCAGATTTAAAAACTGAGGCCAGCTGACTTAAGTGAAGGAGAATGAGTATTTGGAAACTTATGGATGTAAATTTAGGTCAAGAGAAAATCTAGAAAGTGTAGGTATTTTATTCCTATTCTTCTATATATAAAGGACTTTGACTTACTTTAAAAAAATTATTAACGCATAATTTCATTAAAACAATGTTAGTTTTGTAAAGCTGTAGTGCAGTGCAACTTATTTTAGGATTGAGTTCAGGTAAATTTAGATTAAGTTTGTACCTGGTGCTCCTTCATAGCAAAAGTATTCAGTGTTTTAGGGCGAGAATCTTAACTTGCCCACTTTAAATGACTGCTTGATTGTGAATCCTGAGGAAAATTGATCATGCAGCACATATACGAAATACGAAACAAATATTTTTTGACTTGCGCTAAGTGCCAGATTTAAATAAGCAATGGTCCTTGTCTCGATGGCCTCAGGGATGTACAGTCTACTAAGACAGATAAACCTGTCAAATGTGAACCTCTGTTTTTTGTTTCATGCTTCCGATATAGGATGGAGAAGAATCGAGAAGACATAATGAGATTTTCCACCAAGATCTTTGTCCAGGACTAGGATTTAATAAAATAATTATGACAATATCAACAAAATCACATTAATGAATTTATTTGTATACCTTAATAGGCTACATATTTTAAATAGTTGATCTGTACTCATTACATGAACCCAGGAAGGTGGGTATTAATATCTTTATTTATAGATAATGAAACTTAGAGAAGTAAAATGGCTTTTCCTTGGGGCATACAGCAGAACCCTAATTCCAGTTAGAATTTCTGTAACTCCAAGGCTTATGTTCTTCCCACCACATCAT
>NW_011888834.1:3373341-3402591 GCF_000151845.1 Pteropus vampyrus | reverse complement strand
TTTAAGACAAAAACTCATATGGCAGGAGGAAATAAACCACAAACAATCTGGAGAATTTAATAACAACCACCCAGTTTTAATTACAGCATTACAAATATGCAGATATAATAATTACATTATCTTGATGTATGTTTTCATAGGGAATCTATGAAATAAATTTGAAGACAAGCAGATTGCTATCACTAATAGTATCATTTCTCTTTAGAAACAATACAAATGCTGCAAAATCGTTTTGTAAAAAACAAAACAAAACAAATTAATGACACCATCCCAAGCCACAATACAACATTTAAATATTTTCTACATTTCTTGTTTAAACTACTTTCCTTATGCCTTTTTGCCAAAGGGTTGGAGGAAAGTAAACCCATCGATACTAGATAAGCTTGGTTAATTTCAGTATGTCTATTCTTCTCTAGGTGGCAGTCAAGTCACAGAGATTAAAAAACTTATTAAAAGCCACATTAGAAATTCTCTGGTACTTCCACAGCAGAAGTTTTTGATTGTCACAGTCCTCAAATAATGGCAAATGGAGTGATAAACTCAGGAAACTGACGTAACTGAGATACAGTAGGTTGAATACAGTGAATATGTACATCTTAGACTGTACGCTGAGATAAGAAGGAATGGAACATGACAAGTCTATAGAATCAAAGGAATTAAAACCCAGGGACTAAAATTTGATCTCATTTCATGTTGCTAAGTATTACATTTTTTTTTTGTGCATTGTGCCCTCTTTGAAGAGTCCAGATTTAAAAACTGAGGCCAGCTGACTTAAGTGAAGGAGAATGAGTATTTGGAAACTTATGGATGTAAATTTAGGTCAAGAGAAAATCTAGAAAGTGTAGGTATTTTATTCCTATTCTTCTATATATAAAGGACTTTGACTTACTTTAAAAAAATTATTAACGCATAATTTCATTAAAACAATGTTAGTTTTGTAAAGCTGTAGTGCAGTGCAACTTATTTTAGGATTGAGTTCAGGTAAATTTAGATTAAGTTTGTACCTGGTGCTCCTTCATAGCAAAAGTATTCAGTGTTTTAGGGCGAGAATCTTAACTTGCCCACTTTAAATGACTGCTTGATTGTGAATCCTGAGGAAAATTGATCATGCAGCACATATACGAAATACGAAACAAATATTTTTTGACTTGCGCTAAGTGCCAGATTTAAATAAGCAATGGTCCTTGTCTCGATGGCCTCAGGGATGTACAGTCTACTAAGACAGATAAACCTGTCAAATGTGAACCTCTGTTTTTTGTTTCATGCTTCCGATATAGGATGGAGAAGAATCGAGAAGACATAATGAGATTTTCCACCAAGATCTTTGTCCAGGACTAGGATTTAATAAAATAATTATGACAATATCAACAAAATCACATTAATGAATTTATTTGTATACCTTAATAGGCTACATATTTTAAATAGTTGATCTGTACTCATTACATGAACCCAGGAAGGTGGGTATTAATATCTTTATTTATAGATAATGAAACTTAGAGAAGTAAAATGGCTTTTCCTTGGGGCATACAGCAGAACCCTAATTCCAGTTAGAATTTCTGTAACTCCAAGGCTTATGTTCTTCCCACCACATCATGACGCCTCTTTTTCAGAGCTGCCTTGGTGTGTGCATTTCTTTTGCTTGAGAATCTCAAATGGGCTCATGCACACAGAAGTGTTAGGGATGAAGTTTATGGCTTTTTTCAGGCTGACTTGTATTTGGGAGACTCTGGAGAGCTCAATGCTTAACCTACAGGGCTTACTGTCTGATGACGCACCATCACAGAAGAGTAAGGGAGATGTTTTGACCTCAAGAATATTTACTTCATCCCCTAAATCAGATGCTATAGTAACTCCTACTCCCCTGATCCTGATGCGATTTAAAAGGTAGTAAAAAGAAAAAAAAAATACCTTTTGCGCTTGCAGGCTTATGAACTTTGGTGCAGATATGGGGACAGTAATTGGGGATGTGGAGTAGTATTTCTGTTACCATAAAGACAAGATTATTCTATGCAGAAGCAGCCTCTTAGTGAGCCTCTCAATCATCCCCAGGGCTTGGTATGAGTGAGGTGGTGGGAAAAGACATTTTCTGAGAGTGTGTGTATTGGTTTCCCAGGGCTGCTGCAACAAAGCACCGCAAAAGGGTGACTTAAAACAACAGAAACTTGTGTCTCATAATTATGGAGACTAGAATTCCAAAATCAAAGTGTTGACAGGACCATGATGCCTTGACTCTTTCTAGCTTCTAGAAATGCTTCCTAGTGTTTGCCAGCAATCTTTGACAGTCCTTGGCTTACAGCTGCATAATTCTAGTCTCTGCCTCCATCTTTATGTGGCATTCCGTGTCTTCACATGGCTTTCTTATAAGGACACAGTTAGATTAGATTAGGGTCCCACCCTATTCCAGTATGACCTCAACTAATTATATCTGTAATTACCTTGTTTCCAAATAAGGTTGAATGCTGAGTTACTGGGGAGGGCGTTCAAACTTAAACATATCTTTTTGGGGGGAGACACAATTCAACCCATAACTACGTGTTAAGCAAAGAGCAGATTCTAGTGCTAACTCTGTCACTAACTAGCTACGTAACTAGCATTTACATCTCACTGAACTATAAAATGTGGGAGTTGGTAAAGTTGATCTCTAAGGCCCTATTCTATTAGCCTGATAATGGGGCTTTGGCCTCTGGTCAAACACCTCTGGTCCATGAACATTTCTGTTAGGACAGGGTGTGGCTCACTAAGCTTGAAATAATGAAACTCCCCTTCTACCTCGAACCTGATGTCTTTCTTTGGTAATTTGTTAGGCTTTGGGAATTTTTATTCTGGACTTTTATTTATCTTACTTCTGTACTGAGCTGGTTGGCTCAGCAGCATGTCATGATGCAGCAAGAAAAAAATATAAAGAAGGAAGATCAGATATGTAAAGGAGGTATCATAGAACTAAAAATGAAAATGAAGAAAATGACCAAAGCTCCAATAGGTTAATAATGACAGACTGCAATTCTACTACTGGCTGAAAAGATCAAGCAAAATAGTTGTCTAGGTACTAAATGTAGACTTTGTCATGTGACCTTGCTCTTCCAGTGGATGACTTCATTACACTGAGACAGATGCATTTACCATCTATCATCCAAATAGCATGGTCGGAGCTCATTCATTCATATATAAAGTCGCCAGTGGCCTTAATTTCATATAGAACATTTTTTTTAGACATTGTATCTTCTAATGTTGTTGATAAAACAGAGATGGGAAGTCAGAATATTGAATACTCAGACAATTATTGCCTATCAAAAATGATTACAGGGGATATTTACTCAGCATATGTTAAGACTGAAGGGAAGCAAGAAAATAATGCTCAAACAGTTGTGTGAGTCATGAAGACAAAGGCAGGTTTTATCCTGTGTAGCTGTAGGAGTGTGGTGTTCTAATGCAGCCACTTTGATGCCATTATGATTTTTTTGCTGCCACTTTTCATGGGTCTATTCTGTTTTGTGTGAATCAAAAAGTCTTACTAAGGAGAATTTTAATAGTGACCAATTTTCTGAGTTCATATTTTTCTTGTCATCAATTTTCCTTCTACTTGGCACATTTATTTTCAAACCCTGATTTAGGCTTCTCTTACATTTTTCTTTTCATAAATTTAAATTGCTAGGAAATTTCCTCCTCATTATTATATAATTAAAGAATCAGTAGAATTCTGGCATGTTAGTGACCAGTGTGCTTTTATTTCCACAAATAGTTAATATATTAAAACATATAATTTTACAAACAAATTTTAAAGAACATTTCAAAAGAGCAACTATTCATCATCTTTTTAAAAAACAGCTTTATTGAGATATATTTCATATGCATAAAATTCACACATTTAAAGCATATAATTTCATGGTTTTTAGTACTTTCAGAGCATAGCATGTTACTATTTACAGTATATATCATAGTATGTTCACAGTGGGTAACTATCATTATAATCTGATTTAAAGCATTTTATTAACCCCAAAAGACCACTCCTGATCTCTCCCAATGGCCCTAGCCCTTGACAACTGCTAATCTACTCTGTCTATAGATTTTCATATTTTAAACATTACACATAAATGGAATCATACAGTCATGGGCTTTTGTGACTTCCTTCTCCAATTTAATAGAATGATTTTAATGGTTCATCACGTTCTAGCACATCTCAGTTATTTCATACTTATTTTATTGCTGAATAATATTTTATTGTATGGCTGCATTGCATTTTATTTATCCATTCATGAGTTGATGGACATTTGGGTTGCTTTCACTTTTTAGCTAAGATGAATAATGCTGTTGTGAACATGCAAGTGTAATATTTTGTGTGGATGTATGTTTTCATTTTTCTTGGGTATATATGAAGTGGAAAAATTGGGTCTTATGGTGGATCTATGTTTAACATGTAGAGAAACTTTTTGAAAGTGGCTATACCATTTTTCAAGTAATGTATGACAGTCCCAATTTCTCTTGATCCTTGTGTAAGCATGTTGTTATTTGTTCTTTGATTATAGCCATTTTAGTGAGTATAAGGTGATACCTCATTATGGTTTTTGTTGGTATTTTTTAATCGCATTTATTACATGTGTTTTTGGCTATTTGGAAAAGAATCTATTCAAATCCTTTGCCCATTTTTAAATTGGGTTATTTGTCTTTTTGTTGTTCTGTTATAAGAGTTCTTTATATTTTGTAGATATAAGTCCTTTATCAGATATACGTGTTACAAATATTTTCTCCTCGTCTGATTGTCTTTTTGCTTTCTTGATGGTATTGTTTGCAGCACAAAAGTTTTTAATTTTGGTAAAGTCCAATTTTTTTTTTCTCTTGTCACTTGCCTAAAAAAACAAAAAATTATTTTCTAAGTCAAGGTCACAAAGATTTATTTCTAAGAGTTTCCTTCTAAGAGTTTTATTAAATTGGCTGTTACCATTTATTCCTATGATCCATGACAAATGGTAGGGATCCATTTTCATTCATTTACATGTGGATGTTCATTTGTCCTAGTACAAATGTTGAAAAGACTCTTCTTTCTCTATTGAATTGTCTTGATACTCATGTCAAAATTAAATAAACACAATTGTTTTTTTTAATTTTTGAATGTTACCTTAAAATTATTTTCCTTATTTAAACTGTTTTAATAAATATGTGCATACTATTTTGTATTCTTTTTTTAATTTAAAGAAGAATAAAATTTTCTAGATTTCTACAGAGAATTTATATGTGTATACTTCATCATGCTGATGTTTTGTATTTTACCAAAACATTTCAGTGTATTTGAATACTTCTAGTGCCATGTTACATTGAAAAGAAATTAAGCTAAATTTTGATTGGCTGAGTTTGGAAAAAGGATTTTGAAGATCAGTACCTTTTTACTTGAACATATAAGGAATAATATTTTCTTTCCTCAAGGGAGTGAAGTTTCTATATTTTTAGAATTTAAGGTAGTGGTGTGAAAATATAAATCAGATTAAGGAATAAGATATGAAAAGCCTCAAATGCTGAGCATTTCAACAAAGATAGTTATTTCATATTGAGATTTTTTAGAAGTTTCTTTATGAAGAAGAGTAATACAATGTTTGAAGAAGAAATTAAATAACAATGAGTGTTTTCCTTAGGGAATGTTACAGGTTGAGTTAGAAGTTCTATGAAAAATAAAAAAGGCAAATAAATTCTAAACTGCTAATTCAGGTGTTGTGTTTCAGGTGATGAAAATAAATCACCATCTTTGGTACTAAGAAAGAAACACAAAATGACTACAGATTAACATAATATTTATTTTTATTTCTGTAATATAAAAAACAAAGCTGGTTTAAGAAAGATGGAACATAATTTTTTATATCTGTCTCCTTTAGGCACTATCCTCAGAGAATGAGAAGGCAGAACTATTTTCCCAGGACTTTCTCTGTAAGCTGATGGTAAGATATTCACATAAGGCACTAATTTCAGGAAAGGTGTGATTAGCGGATATCTTTATTATACTTTTAAATCAATAAAAGTATATGTGCGAAATTTAAAGATTTGAAAATACTGAAACCACAATTAAATAAAACCAACTTTCAAGAGTGGTTTCGAATTGACATTACCTCTGGGACCCACAACACTACTTAATACAGATTATAAAATGTTATTGGGTAACGTTTTATAGCAGTATTATTTGCAGAGAAAACACCTTGGGATGTTTTCTTGGCAGAGAGAAAGAAAAAAAAGTATAGGTGTTTGGGTTATATGAGTGCAATTGTACACATTTTGGAATGGAATTGCATTGTATTATTATCTAATTAGGTATTCAAATTATTATGGTCAGCTATAAGAACTTCATCTAGGAGAAGAAAAGTTTGGAAATATAGGTTTAAAAAAAAATCTGTCTCTTTCTCATGCTCCAGAAAGGTACAGCTCGGAGTTGTCCTAGATCTTAATTTAGTGAAACATGGAGGAGAGCCCAGCAGAATTAGCTGAAGGTGGACTCTTGGATTTTTTAGGGGCTACAGAAACACAAACCAAAGAGAGCATGATCCACGTCAAGGGTACTGCAGAAATGGAGGAATTTCTGAGGAATCTCGCAAAAGAATGGACTGTAAAAATCTGCCAAATCCAGGAAGTGTAAGCAAACTCTTAAGATTTTTCAGTTAGATGAGAACTCTCCTTCACTACCTTTCTCTCCTCCACCACACGCTTCTCCCAGAGTAATTGGAAGATGCAGATGCCAAAGTCAGCAGCCGAAGGTAATAGTTGGTGGGAAACAAAGAAGATATCAGACAGATATTTGTAGGCTTTTCTCTTACAGCAAGCTCTAACTAAATAAGTGGGAAATTAATGTAAAAATAAATATGGAGTTTGATTGTTATATGGAATTAGACAATTTAATTTTAAAATTGAAATCATAATTAGAGTTTTAAATTGGCTGCAGGACTTGTAATTGCTTAAGACTGACCCAAAAGTTACTGGACTTCATAAGTTTTTATTCCAGGTAAGTGGAAGAATAAGGAATTATATGAAAATGTATCCACTTTAATCAGGTTGAGACTTACATAAGTAATATTTCCTTTTGTCACAAAGAACTAGAAAGGAAAATATCATATGAAATTTTAGAGAAAAAATAGAATCTAAACTTAAACAGGTAAAACTATCAGGATTTTCTATCCTTTTATGTTGAGCAAATTACCTAGACCAATTTTTAGCAAAAATAAAATGAGAACTATCTATTAGGCAGTAAAGCATCTGGAGGTTCTTTAAGAAGGAACCTCATCTGTAAGTCCTCTGAGAACGTAAACATTTTACAATGGCCATCCACCAATTAATATAATAAGGTGTCAAAAGCAAAGTCAACAAAAAACAACACTGAGCAGAATATACAAGGAAGTTTGAGGGCTGGAAAGATATTAGGAAAAATGTAAAGTTAAGAAAACTAAATAAAGCTAAATGTCACTTGCACTGAAGACAGGTTATTTGAAAATGATGAGTTCTGATTTTTTAAAATGTTTTTCTTTAGGTAATTTTTTTTTTTTTTAAATATACAGAGTTGTTAAGTGCATCAATGGTGAGCAACATGAAAGGCAGAAATTGTATAGGAACACATTATGAAAAGTTTTGACTTAACACTATGTTTTAGTTTATAATTTCACAGACTGTTCAAAACTTTTGAGTTGTATGCCCCATTCTTAAGTTGCTTTGAAAGCGTGTTTTAAAGTCTTGCTTTAAAACAACTTATCCCTGATTTCCATGATTTAAAATTGCTATTTCATTTTGTTCATGATTTTGTAGGTCAAGAATTCTGGAAGGGAAATATTGTCCCAGTCATACTTCATAGGTTTATTACTACCCTGAGAGAAATTGGGGGATTCATACTTCATAGGTTTATTACTACCCTGAGAGAAATTGGGGGATTCATCTCTGATCGATATGGCAGCAGCTGGGGCTGTAGGGTCCAGCTCCAAGGTGGTTTCTCCTTTCACATATCTGGTGCCTTGGTGGTCCTTGGCCTCTCTTTCTTTCCACACAGCATTTTATCCTCCTCGGCCTTCTGCATGTGGCCTGAGCTTCTCACTTGCAGTGGTCTCAGGATAGGAGCTCAGGGCTCCAGAACACCAGTGCAGAAGCTGCTTGTCCAGGTTGAGCCTGAAACTAGAATCTCACCATTCTCAAAGCTCCCTCTTGCTGGAAGCAGCTACAATCCAGTTTAAATTCAAGGGGAGGGAAAATAGAAGCCACTTCTCCATGGAAGGAGGATCAAAGGTTTTAGTTTTCTTTAATTCTCTATACAGAGGTTCTTAACTTTTTGAGTTTCTGGAGCCTTCTGATGAAGGTTAAAGAAAAATATATTTTGTGTGTGGTTTTGGTGGAAATGCTTACCCTGGAGACTTGAATGGAATTATGGAAATAGTCAGTCGTTACCTGGAGGTCATATCCAGGTCTGTTCACTAAATCCCTATCTCTTTGACCCTTTCCTTTCTTCTTTAAGCACTCTTGATTTTCCTCTCCCCCATCTTTAACCTTCTCTTCTGTTCCCCTTGAGGCCTGTCTTTGAAAGGCTCTTGGTTATAGTTCAGCAGTTATAATTTCACAAGGTTCATTTCTCTCAGGGTAGTAATAAACCTATGAAGTATGACTGGGTCAATATTTCTCCAAATGAATTCTTTTGTCCATAATTTATACCTAGCAGCAGACATTCTGTGACTAGAAAGACAGAAAGGAAATAATCTCCTGGGACAATATTTTAATAGCCAGATGTCATTGCCACTAACCAGCTTTTAGGCTGTGTACAAGGATAACCTTCACAACTGATTTCCTACTCCTACCCAAACTGTCTACCTGGATTTTGCTTTTTATCAGCCACAGTAAATATAAAGGTTGTTTCTCAATTTCGTTCTGTAAACATATGATTGCTCCTCCCTGCAGGAATTGAAATTAGGCATCCCAGGCTTGGGAATTTTTTTGAGAAACAATAAAAGGCTTTTGGCTTTGTCTTTTTATGGGGATGCTTTGCATCCTGCTCACACGCCTTGTAATGTAATCTCAAGACACAGCTGCTGTTTCAGAGAGTTCATTCATGTCAGCAGCAATTAAAAGGTCTTTTGTTTTCCAAACATGCTTTCCCAGCTTGCCTTGAAGAGCTTTGCAAACAATGATTCGAGCAGCTTGAGGAAAGAAATCTTTATTGTGTGTGACAGAAAGGGTGCGACTCGTTCATTTTCAGTCTTGTTCCATGATTTAGAGCAGGTACACCTGTACATCTTCTTGACAATGAAGTTTTAAATATAGAAAATCCTCAGTCATCACTTTGCCACTTTGAGATATGACCTCTTGTAGCAATGAGTTAGAACATGCTTACTAGATGAGACAGAAATCAAACAATGCTCTTGGAATCACCGTGTTACCCTGGCTTTTTTTTTTTTTTTTCATTTTATATATCAAAATGGATGCATCCTTGGGACTTGAGCCTTAATAATCTGTTTTTGCCTCTCTTGTAGGTGAGGTGTGCACTACAGGACAATGTCTCAAGGGCTTCCTGTTTATGCTTTGTGTTTCAGGTGATGGGCACCTGGAGAATGAAGAACTGAAGGAAAGATGTGTATGATTTCAGAGCATCAAAAGGCAGGTTCTTTCTCTGACAGTCCTGTTATCCTCTTTCAAGAGTGAATGAATTTATTCCTCCTATAAGATTAGAGAAAGTATGCATAGCATTGTCTTATACGACTCTTCCACCTGTGGAGTGGGGTCTCATGTGCATTAAGATAAAAGCCTGCTATGGATATTTACCAATGTTAGTGTCATTAATACATCTGTATATCTTTCAGATTGCTACCCATACACTAGTTTTCATTCTAATTATTTGTGTGTGTGCGTGTTGTGGTGGTGGTGGTTAGAGAACTAATGAAATAACAATCCTTTCTGTTTTTCTTAGTTTCTAGACTTTTTTTACTTTGAGAAAGGGGATAGAAGTGGAAATGGGGTAGGTGAAAATGAACTAAGGAAACTGCTAATTTATAACATGTTAAAAGACATCTTGTACAGCCAGGGAATATGTTTTCCCCTTTTTAAATAATCAGAATGAGCAACTGGAATATTAGTTTACCTATTTAGCAATGAGTTTTATATTCTTGCAAATATCAAAAAGAAAAAAAGCAGAGAGTTTATAGTCTGGGAAACACATTAAGGTAAAATAGGACAACATATTTCAAATTCAATTTCCGTAACTCTACAGATTATATAAGGTCTGTTGACATTATAGTAAGGAGTATCATGCATATATTATAACGGATTTCTAAAAAGTGAAGTTTTGAATGTCCTGCAAACCAGTTGGTGCACATGCATCTCAGCTCTGTTACAGCCATATGATTAATGTGACTGAAACTTCCCTTAGCTGTAAAGCTACCCCAGCAATAGCCTCTCTCACAATGGGAAAGGCAGCCAGAGCAGCACAGGTGTGCCATCCTTGTCTGTCTGTATTACAAGACATTTTTCTTATTCTGCTTTTATGAAAGTAAAGATCAACCTAATCCTAACTTTGTAGAGTTAGACTGGATCTTAAGTCACTAGAGAAAACTTACTTTGTATAAAAGGAAGAAGGAGCAGCAGTAGAGAGATTAAGTGACAGCCCACATCACATACTCCATAAGAAAGCCAGGATCTGAAACCAGGTCTTTTGACTAAGTCGATGTTGAATATTAAGTTAGAAAGCTTGACATGAGTGTTCAAGAAGTATAGACTGAGTGTTTGTGTGTCCCCAATTTTCATATATTTGTTAAAAGCTAATACCCAATGTGATGGTCTTTGAGAAATGATTAGGTCATGAGGGTGAAGCCCTCCCAAATGGGATTAGTGTCCTTATAAAAGAGACTCTGAAGAATGCCTTTATCCCTTCTGCTATGTGAGGATAGGAAGGGAAGATGGCTGACCGTGAATGAGGAAACAGATTCTCACTAGACACTGAATCTGCTGGCACCTTAAACTGGGACTTTCAGCCTTCAGACTGTGAGAAATGAGTTTCTGTTGTTTAAGCTACCCAGTCCATGGTAGTGTGTTGTAGCAGCCTGAGCTGAAGAAGACACTAGTTTGTTTTGTTTTTGTTTTTATTTTTGCAGTTTTATTGAGACATATTTCGTGTACTATAAAATCCACTGATTTAAAGCGTATAGTTCTGTGGTTTTTGACATATTCAGAGTGCAGTCATGACCATGCTTTAAAAGATTTTAATATTCCAGAAAGGAAACCTGTCCCCACTAACAGTTGCTCTCTGTTCCCCAACCACCAGCCCTAGGTAACCATAAACCTACTTTCTGTGCTTATGACTTGCCTATTCTGGACATGTGAAATCCAGACAATATATGGTCTTTTGCAACTAACTTCTTTTACTTGGCATGATGGTTCAAAGATCATCAACGTGTGGCATGTATCAGTACTTAATAATTTTTTTATCACCACATAATATTCCATGGTATGGACATATCACATTTGTTTATCCACTCATCAGCTGATGGTCATTTATGTTGTTCTCATTTTTTGGCTATTATGAATAATGCTGCTGTGAACATTGTGGGTAAGTTTTTGTGTTTACAAATATTTTAATTTCTCATGGGTATATACCTAGGAGTGGAATTGTTAGATCATGCGGCAAATTTATGTTTAACATTTCGAAGAATTACCAAAGTTAAAAACACTTAAAAACACATTTATAAGCTGATAGGCACAAATAAAAGTATGTAGTAGGGAAGAATTGACAAATTTCCTTAGATATCACATCAAATTTGAAAAAGATTTTCTTGGATATGTTGCAAAATGCATAGAACACAGAAATTACAGAAGAACTGAATTTACATTTTGCATAATTTCAAATTAAAGATTGCTTTTTTTTTCATTTCCTACAAAAACTTGAAGTCTACCATATTCCTAATTCTGCCTCTTGGAGCTGTTTTTGTATTTTTGCCCAGAAAAGTAGACGTGAGGATATCCAGGACAGGTCAATTTGTATTAAATGAAATATATGTAGTATGTTTCCTCTGCTAATCTTTTGTGCCACCAATGCCAAAATAAACTTTTCTTAAAACAGTTTTTATTAGTTGCATTTTAAGAAAAAGGGAATATAACATGAAGAGCTACCACTGAACAGCATCAGTTAGTAAGTTCAAAGCTATGCTGGGAATACGGCCCCACAGCATCGTTTCTTTTTCCCTTCTACTCACTTATCAAAATAATTACAGTTTGATTAGCATTTGGATTTAAAAATATTCTTAAAGTAAACATTTACCTTAAAACATTATCTCAAACACGAAATGATGCCTGTACACTTTTTCTTTATGGAAGATTGCAGACAAGAGGTAAGATACATAATAGGAAATTTTAACAAGAAAAATAAAAAAAAAATAATTAGTATCTAGTAGAGAACATTAAATTTTGCTACTGCTTACTTTTATGAATAGCAGCAGCTCTGACACTTCATACCCAGGCATCAATATGTTAAAACAACAAAGTGCTTATTTTTTGTTATTTTTTCCTCACTCAAGAAAAAAAGAGAATCCAGCAGGTGCCATTTCTGGAGAAAAATGACTTGCATTATGAACATCTTCAATTATTTGCTTCGTTTTATATAACTTCTTTCCTCTCTCAAAGTTCTCATTATTCAAAAATCATTTACCACTAAATTATAGAAAAATAATTTCTCCTAAAGCAGAAGTGAAGTGAAAGCTGGACTCGAGTCAATAAACAATTATGAGGCTCTCAAATCATCAAAAAGATGCCATCTATGACATAGGACCTATTCTGGTCTCAGGGTGCATGGCACCAGTTTATGGAGAGTCTGGAAGGAGTTATATTTTCTCTTCTCTGGTCCCTGTCATCTCAACTTTAGAGAGAGTTTTTCTTCATAGTAACAACAACGTATTAGTTTTTGAGAATATACAGTTTCAGATTATACTAAAGATAAAGATGAGCATGTTTTCACAGGAAATGATCTGAAGCTCTAATATTATTTTGGCAAACACAGCCCAACATCACTGGCTTTCAGGCTGCATTAACCAGGCCCATTGTTTTCTCTGTTGTTCTGATGGAAGCTTTCAGCCAAGCAGGTGTCAGTTCAGATTTGCATCCTTTTAAGCACTATGACATTGGCAGATCATTGGATTTCTTGAATCCTCAATTTCTTCATTTATGCATTTCAAATATATGCACTATGCTTTTTTGAAGATTAAAAAAATTTATGTAGAATTTAGCACATATTATATGTGGTGGACACTGTTGGGTTTCCTTACTCTCTTTTTTGCCTACAGGATCCTGAGGCAACTGAGTGGCGGTGTGCCCAGGGCCAGGGGATTAGTCATGACTGTTTTGGTGGCATCATGGCAATCTCATTATCCATTGTAATGATTGGTTTGGAGGCATGAAATCCAGTTCTGGCCAATGAGATGAAAGGAAAAGACTTTTTTTTGAGCTTTTAGGAGAGATTGAAAACCCTGAAAGGAACCGTTCTCTCTGGTGTTAGAATTTATGTGTGGCAGCAGCTACCTGGCTGTGGCAAAACTAGGTTTGAAAAGCCAAGATTGAGAATGCAACCTTTGTGGTAGAGTCTGGGTCTTCAGGTCATCATGGAGAAACCATGGTACCACCTTATCCAGCATTTTGTTAATAAATAATAAATAAGTTCAAACTACGTTAAATCAGATTTTCTGTTATGTGTAGCCAAAAGTATCCAACTCAAGAAGTAGACTGTTACTAATATGTATTAATCAGTATATTTTGAAGGGGATAAGTTAATATTTAATAAATCATTTTCATTGAATTAATAGAAAATAACACCCAACTTAATTCCAACTATAATTCTGTAATACTTTTCTTTTAGAAATTGAGAAATTTAAAAAAAAATTAAAAAATTTTTTTCAGATAAAGTCTAATAATAAACTTTAGCCTGATGGTAATCAGTTATATTTTATTTTAAAACAAAGCAGAAAGCTATATTATCACGCATTGGTAGGGAATTTGGTTATTATTTTAGAGTCTAAAATTGAAATTATCTTCTACCTCTAATTAAAGGGCACGTTAAAACCATCTCAAGAGATAGAACTGGATTTTAGAATCTTTAAAAAGAAACCTATAAAATAGCAAATTTCTAGATAATTTGTGTTAGGGTCATGTAGCACATTAAGTGGCAGGGTTAATAATTGTGCATATAGGAGGATAGATTCTTTATGGATCACCCATGGAAAATAAATGATCTTTTATTTTAAAAATTTACATGAAAAAGGTAGTTCTTATTCTCTCTTTTAATTACACAGGTAATTCACCATGCAGAAGAAGCCTAATTTCTGTTATATTTTCATTCTTCTACTGGAGCTATTTCTCTTTACTTTGTTCTGTTTATATCTGACAGATCACAAAGCTGAGAGAAATATAAAATTTCTGAACATACCGATCTTAGAAGTCTGAAATCTTTTTGGATTTTATTGGACCCTGTGGTATCAAGGAGGAATGTGAATCTTCGTCTTTGCTTTGAAAGCTGCAGACAGATGCTTTCTGTCATTTTCTTTTAAAAAATTAGTAAGAACTGGCATGCTGGAAGATTCTAGAAATATTTTATACCCAGCATGTTTAGGAAAAACTAAAATTGCCAGAACAAAGGATGAGAGAAAGTGATGAGTCAGGTCTTCCTGGAAAAAAATTAGTAAGAAATGGCACTCAGCTCAGGCAATTTTATATACAGGAGCAGGGTTTAGTACTAATGGCTTCTATCTTTCTCCTGTGCATGGTGGTGGGGTTGAAGCTGGTAGGACAGAATGGCTGAAATCTTCATGCACAGGAACCTTCACCCATCCTCATGAGGTAGGGAGTGGGCACAGCACTGTGTGATTCTGAGTACGATCCTCTTGGAGCTGTTGGATTTAATCATGGCTGAAAATGGCCATATTTCTCAAAAAGGAAGTAAATCCTAGTACTTGTCAGATTGAAGCTGCCAAGCAGTCACAGTTTTGTTTCTTTTTCTTTTTTCTTTTTTTTTTTAATCTTTGACCACATATTACTTTCATTGCTTAGTAAAATATCCTGCAAACTTTGGTAATAGCAAAGCACTTTCATTAAACGCTCTTATTTGAAAAGCAAGACATTTACTTATATCAGCCCTGTGATACATTTTTCACTTTAAGTTTGCAAAACAGGCCCAGAGATTAGAATGTCTTGGGTGGACTTACATAGCCAAAATTAGCTCCAGTCTCATCTTTCCAACTTTCTCCTCTCCCTTTTTCTCTCTCCACTCCAGAATTAATGAAGAGTCAAGACTTATGGTCATGTTTTCAGAGCCATCTTAATCACTGTCCAAGGAACTTGTAAATTTATATAGACCATTCATAACTAGAGGCAGTTTTCCTCAAAATGAGAAAATTGCAAATAATGAACATCTGCTCAAAAGTTACTTAAAATCAAAATAAGATGTTAGTTATACTTAATGAAAACACTCATGAAGTGTTATCATTTGTACTTTGAGGACTATTGAAAACTGTTGAACCTTAACTCGGCAGGCTAAAAATGGAGAAACCTTGCCTTTCTTTTATATTTCAGGGTGAGAATGGAGAAGAAAACAAGCTTAATGTGGCCAGAAAATCCTTAGATAGTCTAATGTTCACGTGTACATTTTCAGTTCTGTCTCTCCCTAGAGTTTAAAGGCTGGGGGAAAAGTCTCCGGTTTAGAAATCTGAATTGATTTCCATTTTTTTGCAGTTGCTCAATCTGAAAACCTTACAATCTTCCTCGACTTTTCACTTTCTCTGATATCCTACTTCCAATTTGTTGCCAAATCCTGCCCTTTGCATTCAAAATATATCCATACTCATCATTTCTTACCACCTCCTCTGCAAATATCCATCCTGCCACAATCTATGTTACCTGGAAGACTCTACTGGCCTTCAAACTGGTCTACCTGTTTCCTCTTTGCTCCCTTTAAACTATTTTAAACACCTTGGACAGAATTCTGGTAATATGTAAGTCAGTTTATGTTACTCCTCCATTTAAACTCTCCAATGGCTTCTCATCTCACTCAGTGGTCTACCAGGCCCTATCATCAGTCCCTGTTAACTCTGCAGTCTCGCCTCATCTCTTACTAGTTTCCCCCTCCCACTGTACTCCAGCCATTCTGGTCCCCTTGCTCTACCCCATCATCAAAGCCTAGAATAATGTCTGGCACAGAGTAGATGCTCAATAAATTTTGGATAAATAAGCGGTAACCCAGATATATTCTGGGGTCATACAGTCTTCTGAAATCCAAAGGAAAATTGGTTTACATCCTCCATTTTTCGATTAGCTAATAATAACTCTTGTAATTCTGGGACACTTAGCATTTCTTCTTAGAGTCCTCTGGCTCTGAGGTCTCCATTTCCAGTCCGCATTCTGCTTTCCCTTGCGCTGTCTCTTTCTCTGCATCCTATTGCTACATCGGCACCATTCAGATTCTTCATTCCCCAAAGTTCTCTTTTTGCTGTCTTTGTTTAAGATTTGGAATAGTGGAGGAGATGATAACACCTAAAATTACATTACAGGGCAACATCTAAACGTACATTTCAGGTATCTGCTATCTTAAAAAAAAATCATTAATTTCTGCACTTTGAACTTATGATGGTTTTAGCTACTCAAGCTCCAGCCTCCTTGCATTTCCTTGGTCCTGCTTTTACTCTCTGCCAAGGTACTGCTTTCTATTTTAGTACATCTGGCTATCAGGACATTCTTTCATTACCGAGCCAAAATCCATCTCATATAACTTTTACCCATTTGTAGATAAAATTAGTTTTCTAATCTGTGAGGTCCATTTTGAACAAATAGCATATCTTTTCCATTGTCTTCTAGGGTTCCATGAAAGTATAGAAAGTCTAGATATATTTGGCTAATGAAGTTTTCTTAAAAAATAAGAGGCATTCTTCTGTATGAAAAATATTTATTTTGGAAAACATATACTTTATATTGATTAGACTTCAAAGGTAAGATCATTGGCAATATTACAGGCTACAGTTTTTGTTTTCCTTCATTCACTTTTTAAAAACACTTCCATAACTGATATTTTGATATAGTATAAACTTTGATTAGTTTTTAATAGTTCAGTACATCTGTTATGATATACAAAAATATTATATATGACATTTGAATTTATGCTTTATTGCTGAAACTTAGAAAAGTTAGAAATAAAGTATATAAAGTACCACATTTTATTGGAAAAAACTTTTTGTGAGGTTTAATATGCAGTTTATTCAGAGCCTACACAAGACCACAAGACTAGCCTTCCCTTATGAGCCCAGATATTCATTTATGTGCATCTTGTAGAGAAACTTAAGTAAAACAATATAGGCAGCTTGATTCCAGTTTTTGGCATTAAGCAACACCGATGATTAATAGCCTACAATGGTAATTGGCTCTTGCTTACAGATGTCTCAGACATTCAAGAAATGAGACTATAATGAATGAAAATATCTCAGTAGTTCAACTAGTCCTTACTCACTGAGGGATTAAGGTGACCTGACATGCTAGGATAAGCCTGGTTATATAAAATTGCACATGCTGTTTTTAGCTCTCTCTTGTGTGACAGTAACTTTTTTTCATTAAAAAACAAAAACAAAAACACAAAACCCTTAAAGTTAGGAAGTATTCCCAAGAGAGGACATGATGAAAAAAATGCTACCAAAAACATTTGAAAACAGCCTATTAGATGATCTAAGAGAAATAGTTTCTTATTTTCTAAGCAAGTGACATTTCCTAATGCTCACCAGCTAGTACATTCTGTTGGACTCTAACCTTATAGAGTCTGTGCTTATAAGAAAACCAATGAGAGTAGAGTTTTGGGTCCTCGAAAGAAGCACCAAGCCAAAAATCACTGTACTGTCCACAACCATTTTACAGGTAGATTAAATACTTGGTATAGGAAGCATGCCTTTTTCCTTATTAAATTTTTCCAGCTTTGTACTTGAATTTGCCCCCTTCAGATTTTAGGGCCCCTGCATATTCATCTTTGTCATTTAGTTTTGCACATTGCCAATATTTGACTACATCCTGTCTTCCCACCTGCTTTTGCTTCCAGGTCTAGTTTTCTACAAGCCCCTACTCTTCTGGCTTCTAACCAGAGATTTCAGAACTGTATAGTCTGGGGATGTGGTAGTAAGCAAGAAAGCATTCTCTGCACAAGGACCAGTGAGAGAAAGGTTTGGATCTTTACATGTCTAGATTGCTTTTGGAAGAATAAGATGTAGTTCAGCTTGGCATGAGGTGTGTGGATGCATATGGTGCGGTGGACTCTAAATGTTAAACTGCACCAGATTGTAGGGAATTTGAATGCACTCAAAAGAGCTTGACAGTATTTCTCAGCTGAGGTTTTCAAGCTGGTTAGTGAGACACAAGCATACCTTCATGTGCTTTAAAAAGATAGCTTTGTGTTAGTGCAAAGGACTAATGGGGTATGGAGGAGATTGGAAGAGACACTGAATGTTTTCATCAGTTCACCACCAAGATTATAAGTTAAATTAGAGAAAGGGCAGTAAAATGGATGAGAAGATGAATTTAAGAGCTATTTCTGTAGTAGAATAGGCAGGACTTGATACGCAACAGAGGTAAAAGAGATAATGTAAAGAGCGAAGCTAACCCAGAGTCTTCTAGCTCGTGGGACTACAAACGATGCATGATCTGTTGGGTGAGGTATGCAGCATGTGAAGACTTCAGCTTTGTTAGAGAAAATAGTTGAAGTTTGGATATATTGAGTTTGAAGGACTATTGAGTCATTTTGTTAATTTTGGGGTGCGGCCAAGGATGAAAGACAGAGGAGACGGTCCTCTCTTTACTAGGAAATGCTCTCTCCATCATGAGCAAACTGCCCTTCAGAAGGCAGGTCCAGGTTTTGTTCACTCATAAGTCCCCAGTCTCCAGCACAATGATTGGCACAAACATCCTGCTGAAAAAATGTTGAGTGAAAGGTTGCTTCATTTTGACCAGCTTCTCTTCTTATTTCTTCTTTCCAGTTCTCTACTAATTAACTTAAAAAAAAAATAAGCCTTAAATATTTGATCACTATTTTCTCTACCTAATTTAAAAGATAAATTTGCATACTAGAAGAAGAGATTGGATAATATTTCTAGCATGATGGCTAAGTATTCTGGATCTCTAAGTTTCACTTTCTAAAGCTAGCTTTTGTTTTCCTTCATATTATGATTAACTGCTCCTTCAAAGGCTCAGAGTTTATCATAGATCCTTGAACTAAAATCGATTTTATTGTTTTGTTGAATACCATAGCAACACATTAAAAAAATATATTTAGTTAAGTAATAGTAGGAAAAAGGTTGGTTTTCAACAAAACATGTAGCCCTTCTAAAATAAGAGAACATGGTTAAGATAATAATGTTATGTTACAATAGGATCAGTTCTTTGTTAGTAATTAAAGAAAAAAATTTTGGAATTATTTTTCTTTTGATAATTAAAATAATTTGGTAGAAAAGTTTGGCTTCATCATGGTTTTTAGTCTAATCATTCTGTATCCCAAGTCGACGGATCTGAAGATTTACAATGGGCGTAGTGAAGGTCTAAGACTTTTGTTGCTTCTTGGTTACTTTGTTATTTGTATAGTATCTTTGTGTGTTTTTAGAAATTTTCAACGTTGTTTCTTTTTTCTCTAAAAAGGAATTTTTATTTCTAAAATTATATTTTAAGAAATTTGACTGGTAAATAACTTTGGAAACAATATCCGATTTGATATGTTACTGAATAATTATAATAGTAATTGCCGGTAATAATCACCAAACGCAAACTTGTAAACTTCTTAAAGAAAGAAACTGAGTCTTTGTGCGTATGTTTGTGTGTGTGTGTTACAGAGTTCACGTCCAACAGACGATATTTATGTAATATATACACGCCACATATAGATGAGAAAATGAGTCATTATCAAACAGTAATTGTGTAGACCATATTTTCAGAGACAAAACTACATTAAACTAGTTTCAGGAAACATCTTTATTCCTTTATATAGCTCTTGAACCAATAATTTTCAAAGCTGTTCAGAAGGATGTCATTGGTAAAGCTTGTTTCCTATCATTTCAGTCTGAGAATAACCTATGGCATATCCCAGCTGGCAAGCGAAAGGTAGAGAATGCCTAATCACTGTTCATTGTTGCCTCTGGTGTGTGAATCAAACATTCAGAAGATTCACAATGACTTTTCCAGAAAAGATGCATTTTCTTTTCTGTTCTAAGGCAAATGTCACACAATGTAGTAGAGAAATCAACATTGATGTTCTCATTGAGTACCAGCCACACTCAGTATGGTTTTTTTTTTTTTTTCTTCAACACTAGTTAGGGTTGTCACATTCCCGTGGGTCTCTGACCACCTTAGAATACATCCCCTACATGAGCAAGGAAGGTGCCCTGCTCTTGGGAGTCATATTCAGCGTGGCCAATTAACTCTTTGCATTCTAAACATTTCAGAGCATGTGGCTGGCAGATGCCAGCAGAGCACTCTCCCTTCTTGGTCTTTCTCATTTCTCTGCTCTTCATCCTTTGGCTACCTTGGAGAAAAGCGTAAAACCTCTCAGACTGTGTCTAATTATGTATTCTCAGGTGGGCAAAAATTGCTCCTTCTCTCTAGCTAATGATCTATTTATAAGGAAAGAGGATTGGCAGTCTTGGTTATTTTTATCCTCATTGGTGCCAGTACAGATACTGTTTTTATCCAGATGGGTGTCTGGAGAGGCCTCTCCCTAAGCCACACCATGGAAACAGACTTGAAGTGTTTACTGAAGACCAGTCTGGGGACTTTTTCTTTCTTTTACAGGCCTTAGAGTACGACACTAAGATTACATATTGCATCTTTTAAAAGACAAATACCCTGTTTTGAGCAAAGCAAACTTCATTTCCCCAACCCATTTCCTCCCTTCCTTTACCGCTATGCCCCTGGACCCACTGCCCTTTGTGTGCCCTGCCCACATCCTCTGCCTGGGGCCTCAGAATGCCAACCTGACCACTGGCATGGACTTTGAATTTGTTTCCGATAGAAATAGATTTGATTCAAATGCTGAATTTTGCATCAGTCACCTGACTGTAGCTCAGCGGGTATGGAGGAGATTGGAAGAGACACTGAATGTTTTCATCAGTTCACCACCAAGATTATAAGTTAAATTAGAGAAAGGGCAGTAAAATGGATGAGAAGATGAATTTAAGAGCTATTTCTGTAGTAGAATAGGCAGGACTTGATACGCAACAGAGGTAAAAGAGATAATGTAAAGAGCGAAGCTAACCCAGAGTCTTCTAGCTCGTGGGACTACAAACGATGCATGATCTGTTGGGTGAGGTATGCAGCATGTGAAGAGTTCAGCTTTGTTAGAGAAAATAGTTGAAGTTTGGATATATTGAGTTTGAAGGACTATTGAGTCATTTTGTTAATTTTGGGGTGCGGCCAAGGATGAAAGACAGAGGAGACGGTCCTCTCTTTACTAGGAAATGCTCTCTCCATCATGAGCAAACTGCCCTTCAGAAGGCAGGTCCAGGTTTTGTTCACTCATAAGTCCCCAGTCTCCAGCACAATGATTGGCACAAACATCCTGCTGAAAAAATGTTGAGTGAAAGGTTGCGTCATTTTGACCAGCTTCTCTTCTTATTTCTTCTTTCCAGTTCTCTACTAATTAACTTAAAAAAAAATAAGCCTTAAATATTTGATCACTATTTTCTCTACCTAATTTAAAAGATAAATTTGCATACTAGAAGAAGAGATTGGATAATATTTCTAGCATGATGGCTAAGTATTCTGGATCTCTAAGTTTCACTTTCTAAAGCTAGCTTTTGTTTTCCTTCATATTATGATTAACTGCTCCTTCAAAGGCTCAGAGTTTATCATAGATCCTTGAACTAAAATCGATTTTATTGTTTTGTTGAATACCATAGCAACACATTAAAAAAATATATTTAGTTAAGTAATAGTAGGAAAAAGGTTGGTTTTCAACAAAACATGTAGCCCTTCTAAAATAAGAGAACATGGTTAAGATAATAATGTTATGTTACAATAGGATCAGTTCTTTGTTAGTAATTAAAGAAAAAAATTTTGGAATTATTTTTCTTTTGATAATTAAAATAATTTGGTAGAAAAGTTTGGCTTCATCATGGTTTTTAGTCTAATCATTCTGTATCCCAAGTCGACGGATCTGAAGATTTACAATGGGCGTAGTGAAGGTCTAAGACTTTTGTTGCTTCTTGGTTACTTTGTTATTTGTATAGTATCTTTGTGTGTTTTTAGAAATTTTCAACGTTGTTTCTTTTTTCTCTAAAAAGGAATTTTTATTTCTAAAATTATATTTTAAGAAATTTGACTGGTAAATAACTTTGGAAACAATATCCGATTTGATATGTTACTGAATAATTATAATAGTAATTGCCGGTAATAATCACCAAACGCAAACTTGTAAACTTCTTAAAGAAAGAAACTGAGTCTTTGTGCGTATGTTTGTGTGTGTGTGTTACAGAGTTCACGTCCAACAGACGATATTTATGTAATATATACACGCCACATATAGATGAGAAAATGAGTCATTATCAAACAGTAATTGTGTAGACCATATTTTCAGAGACAAAACTACATTAAACTAGTTTCAGGAAACATCTTTATTCCTTTATATAGCTCTTGAACCAATAATTTTCAAAGCTGTTCAGAAGGATGTCATTGGTAAAGCTTGTTTCCTATCATTTCAGTCTGAGAATAACCTATGGCATATCCCAGCTGGCAAGCGAAAGGTAGAGAATGCCTAATCACTGTTCATTGTTGCCTCTGGTGTGTGAATCAAACATTCAGAAGATTCACAATGACTTTTCCAGAAAAGATGCATTTTCTTTTCTGTTCTAAGGCAAATGTCACACAATGTAGTAGAGAAATCAACATTGATGTTCTCATTGAGTACCAGCCACACTCAGTATGGTTTTTTTTTTTTTTTCTTCAACACTAGTTAGGGTTGTCACATTCCCGTGGGTCTCTGACCACCTTAGAATACATCCCCTACATGAGCAAGGAAGGTGCCCTGCTCTTGGGAGTCATATTCAGCGTGGCCAATTAACTCTTTGCATTCTAAACATTTCAGAGCATGTGGCTGGCAGATGCCAGCAGAGCACTCTCCCTTCTTGGTCTTTCTCATTTCTCTGCTCTTCATCCTTTGGCTACCTTGGAGAAAAGCGTAAAACCTCTCAGACTGTGTCTAATTATGTATTCTCAGGTGGGCAAAAATTGCTCCTTCTCTCTAGCTAATGATCTATTTATAAGGAAAGAGGATTGGCAGTCTTGGTTATTTTTATCCTCATTGGTGCCAGTACAGATACTGTTTTTATCCAGATGGGTGTCTGGAGAGGCCTCTCCCTAAGCCACACCATGGAAACAGACTTGAAGTGTTTACTGAAGACCAGTCTGGGGACTTTTTCTTTCTTTTACAGGCCTTAGAGTACGACACTAAGATTACATATTGCATCTTTTAAAAGACAAATACCCTGTTTTGAGCAAAGCAAACTTCATTTCCCCAACCCATTTCCTCCCTTCCTTTACCACTATGCCCCTGGACCCACTGCCCTTTTGTGTGCCCTGCCCACATCCTCTGCCTGGGGCCTCAGAATGCCAACCTGACCACTGGCATGGACTTTGAATTTGTTTCTGATAGAAATAGATTTGATTCAAATGCTGAATTTTGCATCAGTCACCTGACTGTAGCTCAGCCACTCTCCATGGGTCCCTAAGGGAGAAAAAGTGATGTGAGGACACTTTGGCAAAGGATGTCTCTTTACCATGTGGCAGAGCTTTGGCTGCATGCCCTCCTCTTCCTGGTGAGAGCTGGCAGGGCTCCTCCTGCCCTCTCATCTAAGCCTCCACTTCTAAGAGGCCTAGGGCCTCTCATCGTGACATTGAACATTACTCTGAGGATGCAAAAGGACATAGAAAAACCATGAAAAGTTTTTCTATGTCCTTTTGCATCCTCAGAGTAATGTTCAATGTTAGGTGTTTCCAGCCAGGGGTGCCTCCCCTGCCAGGAGCAGCTCTCCCTGTATCTGCCATACAGAGGCCGATTCCCAGAGGGAAGAGCCATCCAGAAGGCCATAGAGGGGCCAGAGGCCACACAATTATCTACCTCAGAGCTTCCTATTAATTTTATCTAAGATAATTGACCCTCTTTTGCAGTGTCCTAATTGTGTCCTTGGAGCCCCTTTTTAACCTTGACTACTCTTAGAACTTCTCTTTTTTCTTAGCAATGGATAAGGTGACGGGGTAGAGAAAGAAAAACATTAATCTGCTCCTAGAAGTCAATCATTCCAGTCAATACTGTGCATTTCAATGTTTTCCTGTTTTGTTGCTTATACCTGCCTTTGACATGGGCCTGGCTTCCTCCTGTGCTGGAGTTTCATAACCTCAGCTGATGGGACCTCAGGCATTTCTCTGGGCTCGTGGTTCCTTGGTGGATTCTATATCTCAGCTTCTGAGGTGCTCCTGGGAACACCTGCCTACTACTCCTACATCCTGGCCTCAGATGTGATCCAGCCTTGAGGCTGGGGTGGAGATTCAGAGCACTGGTTCTCCACGAGCAGGAGAGGGGATAGGTGGGCTGCCACTTTATTTCTTTTCGCATAGCCTAGTTTCTCTGCATGAATTAACAACACATCTAACTTATTCTTACCTCTATGCCTTCACTCAAGCTGTTCTTTCTTGAAACACTTTTTTAATGAATTCCAAATTCAACTCATCCTTCAAGGCTTTTGTCATCTTAACTCTGAATGACTTATGGTCTGCAAATTTGGAGATTAGCTTCATACTGTCCTATACATGAGTTCACTGAGATGCACTGTGTCCTTCTATTAATTCTCCCTCCTTATTCCCCCCACCCCCGACACTAGTCAAAGTTTTTTTTCAGTTATTTGCAGGGTTCAAATTAATACACCCGGCCAACTCTTTTGATCTCTTCAATCTGGAGCCTAAATGTCCTTGGAATCCAGTTACTTCTTAGGAATCTGATTAAATGCAGTCAAATCTTACTCCCCCAGCTAGGAACAGCCCAGAACTCTCCCTATATTTCTGAATGTCTGGGATCACTTTCCCATCACCTAGATAAGTACTGTTTTGTTTCTTTTACCTCTTACTCTGGTCTAGAGCAAGAATTGGCAAACTATGACCATGACCCACAGGCTGCATCTGGCCTACTGCCTGCGTATGTATGGCCTGTGAACTAAGAATAAATGTTTCATTTTTATATGGTGGAAAAAAGTTAAGAGAACAATATTTTTTGAAACATGAAAATTATATGGAAATAAAATGTCAGTGTCCAAAAATAAAGCTTTCTTTGAAAAGACACACGCCACACCCTTTCATTTACATATGACATGACACTATGGCAGAGTAGAGCTGTTGTGACACAGACCAAATGACCCTTAAAACCTAAAATGTTTGCTGTTCGGCCCCTTTAGAAGAAACTTTGCTGGTCTCTGGTCTAGAGGCAAGGACCAGTATCCCAGTATCCCACAGAAGGTTCGTTCCCACCCAGGCTCTAATACTTAGTAATTACATGTGATTTGTAGAGTGGCCACCTGGCATTCATGCTCTTTTATTTTGTCTTGGTGTCACACCCCATTCTTGTTTTCTTCTTTCTGCTTGACCCCTCTCCTTGTCTGGAGTATCTGGCAAATTTCTTTTTCTGTCTAACAATGCTCAGTTTTACTTAAAACAATGTCTTTTGGGGTTTTACCTGTATTCTCAGGGTACCTTTACCTCCAATGAGAAAACATGGTTCTAGCTGTTAAGAGAATTACATTTCCCATCTTACTATACATTTTTTATGACCTTTAAACAAAAAAGTATTCTCACTGATGATATAACAGCTGCTTTACTCTAATTTTTGTTTTAAGATTTATTAAATATTTGAGAAATGATATATCTGGTAACAAGTCAAAAAATAAAATTTGTATATTATGGTTTTCAAGAACCATGGAGTGTGGTATGGGGTGGGAGGTGGGGGGTGGGAGATGGCAGGGACCTAAAGAGCTTACAGAGGCCCCAAGAGGCAATGATTCACTTCAAGCCCCACAGCTGGTGAGCAGTGGTAGTTGTTCATCTGAGATCAGTGCTCAGGTTTCCTGACCCCTGTTATCCCACACCAGCTCCCTACATTTCTTTTAATTTTCCTCCTCGTAAAGAATAATAAAAGCAAATAAACAAATAACTCTGTTTCACATATGTAACCTAGTAGAGCCAAGTTATCCAAAATAATAATCATGATATAATGCTAACTGTAGAGAGTTATTCAGGAGAGAATTACAAATGAATAACTTAAAACGGCAATAGTACTCCTCTGCATAAAGACAGGGGTCAGTGTGGCCCCTTCTGAGCTTCCTTTGTTAAATAGCACGGCACCAAAGACAATTAGCTGTACTGGATTACAAAAGCAATAATTATTTTATCTCCTAGAATATTCCGCTCTTCCTGTTTTCCCACCTCATCACTAATTTAAGATAACTTGATGGCATTTAAGTAGGAAAAAAGAATTTGTATGTAAATGAGGGAATGGACAAAAGTTGGCTATTAAAGTCTGTTGAATTCTAGGCTTCAAGTTTGAGTACGAAATCATGACTCTACAAAAGTGCTTAAGAATATCTGGAGAATTTTTTTTTTAGTAAATTATTTTAATTCTAGAATAGTAATGTGATTTTTATTCTAGAGTAAAATGAATTCTGTAATAAAAAAGCAACAAGTTGAAAAGTGTCTGAAAACTGCTTGCCTGAGTCATAGCATTATAGCCACAGAGAGCAAAGACGTTACTGCCAATTTATTTTTTTAAATCTGACTTGTTGATATAATGTATACATATGTGGTGTGTGTGTAGACATACACATGTAATTATAAAAATACAAATATTATAAAAGAACAAAATTAAGATCTACTTTATATAAATAAGATATTTTAGAGCTTTAAAATCATGTAAAGAAATTACTGGTTAGAATAATTCATGTTAATGCTTAGTATTTGAAGGTAGTCACCACCACGAATCTCTACGAGGATGTGAGGTGACTTACAGTTTTAAACACATTATAGAAATAGATAATTATTTGAGAACACAACAGAGATTATCGGTTCAACATTGAAGAAATAGGAAGAGCTATTTCATGCCATCAGAAATAGGAAGAGCTATTTCAAGCAAACTCTCAGAAGGTCACTGGCATTCTCATCTTTTTTCTTAGGTAGAAAGAAGAGAGTAGATGTAGGAGAAGAGGCTGAGATATAGCTTAAATTGATCAGACAGTTAAAAACACTCACTACCGTACTTATACATTTTGTTTTAGGTTTTTAGTCATCTAATAATAGCAAAGAAACTTATCAATATTTATTAACAAAGAAGAGTGAGAAGGAGAGTGTGAACGTGCGTGAGAGAGAATGACTATTTCACAAATTTTCCAACATTGCGTGGCAAGTTGAGAGAAATTTCATAAAACTAAAAAGGAATAAAATTTAACTCTTCTAACTACTTTTTGTAATGCTTCTATTGTCAATCAGCTTTGACCCTGACTTAAGGACACATTGTCTAGGTGTCCTCTTGGGGAAAAAACTGACTTCTGAATTTGTTCACTGAAGCTTTTATGTTGATACCTCAGAGGGATATGGAATAGATGAATTTTGAAATACCTGTGGCAACCATAGTATGATATGAAAATATCTATGCTATTTGTGACAAAGTGACAGATGCCATTAATACTTCTTTCCTACATTTATAGTTGAATGCAATACTAAATTTCACCTAGAGGCATTTAAAATAGTAAAGATGTGGTTTTTTTCCAGTCCAAGTTCATGGATTCTCTAAGTTCTGTCCATAGGTTCCAGGTTAAGAACCACGAGAAGAACAATGCATAGTTATGTAGAATGGAGCTATTTGTTTTCTTCCTTTTGCTCTAATTTTGAGGGGAAGGATTGTGTTGTTTATGAAATAAATGACATTAAAATACATACAAAACACATGGAGCACATGATGTGTCTGTCTTACAGTGTCCTGCCAGCCTTCAAGGGTGGAGCTTTGAGTGCATGTGGTTAAGGAGACAGAGTTCTCTTCCTCTCTCTTTGCCTTCTTTTCTTCCTTAATCAAAGTTTCTTCTCCTAAGGAGCAAGTAATTTTTTATTTATACTTTGATAATGAGAAAATTACATTCTATGCCATAAGAAAGAAATTGGAGACAGAGAATGTAGGTTTGGCAGATATTTAAATCAGATCATTTGTGTGATTCCATTTATTAACATATCATATGGAAATTCGGGCATAAATGATATTAGAGTGTCTATATGATTATTTTCTCAAAGGCAGTTATGGAATCTATTTTAGCATGAACATCCTAATACAGCAAACCGATTCAATATTTGTTACTTAAAGAAACCTTGTCCTATCAGGGAGTGAATCGTATGGTCCAACAGATTTTCTACAATCTTAATTCATCAGTCTACTTTAGAGACTACAGTGAATGAGCTCTAAACACTTAGTATCCAAGTGATGTAAAGAAGGACCACTGTTTAAAATTTAAAGACACAAAATGGGTTCATTTTCCATAATCCGTTGTAGATTTAACATTACTCACTTTTCATTAAAAAAAATAAACCCTTCTCTGTATAAAAATAGTGCTCTGATTTAACTTGCTGTCATGAAGACAAATTGAGCTACTCGACAGGGTAGTAAAACAGACCTCTGTTAAATGTAGTCAGGAAAAAGTCCATTTACATTGGCACTTTGCAGAGTTTGCATTAAAGCAAAAGAAATGATAACATGCTGAAGAGTAAACTAGGCAAAACACATCCAAGTTCAAGAGAAAGTCGAATCTGGAAGCAAGGTCTGAACTTTTTTAAGATGACAAGAAAATTGCACCTGGATTCTATTGTGACCACAGTAAGTTTGATTCTCTTACTTAGCCATGTGGGAAGAAGGTGAATCTCATGAGGTTTTTGGAAAGGACCAAAGGTTTATTATGACAAGTGCGCGTAGATAAAAATATATTCATGGCTAGATACTGCTGGTTATAATGGAAGTTGTTGGTCATAGCAGAGACTTTGAATTAATTTTCAGTGTAAAAAAAAATAATCAGAAATAGCTGACTGAAACTTTTAGAAAACTGAGGTGTTTGATTAAAGACTATAGGAGAAAAGTAATACTGATTATGGTGTGAATATTCCATTCCAAATACCTGCTTTTTGCTTATAATCTTAGATTTAATATGTTTTGATATTTCTTTCCTCCCTTACTTACCAGCCACACTC
>NW_011888834.1:3364775-3373291 GCF_000151845.1 Pteropus vampyrus | reverse complement strand
TTCCATTTATTAACATATCATATGGAAATTCGGGCATAAATGATATTAGAGTGTCTATATGATTATTTTCTCAAAGGCAGTTATGGAATCTATTTTAGCATGAACATCCTAATACAGCAAACCGATTCAATATTTGTTACTTAAAGAAACCTTGTCCTATCAGGGAGTGAATCGTATGGTCCAACAGATTTTCTACAATTTTAATTCATCAGTCTACTTTAGAGACTACAGTGAATGAGCTCTAAACACTTAGTATCCAAGTGATGTAAAGAATGACCACTGTTTAAAATTTAAAGAAACAAAATGGGTTCATTTTCCATAATCCTTTGTAGATTTAACATTACTCACTTTTCATTAAAAAAAATAAACCCTTCTCTGTATAAAAATAGTGCTCTGATTTAACTTGCTGTCATGAAGACAAATTGAGCTACTCGACAGGGTAGTAAAACAGACCTCTGTTAAATGTAGTCAGGAAAAAGTCCATTTACATTGGCACTTTGCAGAGTTTGCATTAAAGCAAAAGAAATGATAATATGCTGAAGAGTAAACTAGGCAAAACACATCCAAGTTCAAGAGAAAGTCGAATCTGGAAGCAAGGTCTGAACTTTTTTAAGATGACAAGAAAATTGCACCTGGATTCTACTGTGACCACAGTAAGTTTGATTCTCTTACTTAGCCATGTGGGAAGAAGGAGAATCTCATGAGGTTTTTGGAAAGGACCAAAGGTTTATTATGACAAGTGTGCGTAGATAAAAATACATCCATGTCTAGATACTGCTGGTTATAATGGAAGTTGTTGGTCATAGCAGAGACTTTGAATTAATTTTCAGTGTAAAAAAAAATAATCAGAAATAGCTGACTGAAACTTTTAGAAAACTGAGGTGTTTGATTAAAGACTATAGGAGAAAAGTAATACTGATTATGGTGTGAATATTCCATTCCAAATACCTGCTTTTTGCTTATAATCTTAGATTTAATATGTTTTGATATTTCTTTCCTCCCTTACTTACCAGCCACACTCGTTTGTAGCTGTGTATATACATTTGCATCTGTGCTGGAGTTAGTGTAAAGAAAAAATGGATTCATGAAAGTGAATTTCAAATTAATCAGGGCTATTAGGTATATAATAAACACATTGATCAGTTTGGAGAATTTTTATAGTTATCTACTAGAGTTCTTGGTGGAGTCCACTGAGTTAAACCTCAAGCTGAATCCTTGTTGAAAAATCCTTGCTGAACTCAAAGTCCAAACATCCCTTGACATTCATTAACACTGATGACTATTATCACAGTGAATCCAACAGATACAAGGACTCTTGGGAATTCTCCAGTTATGCGAGTGCCCTGGCTATTGCATACTCACATTGTAAGCTGACTTGCAGGTTTTAGACATGATGCCAGATGTAGGGAACAGGGTTTGGGGGTAACATATCTGTTATTTGTCTATAGAAGAGAAAGAGGCTGGGGATTTCTGTGTCATACATTACCTGGTTAAGAAGTAAGAAGAAAACAGTGGTTTTCATTTTGACATGGCTCTTTGACTAGGCAGTATCAACAAGAATGCCTCAAACTGGTTATATTAAAATGTCCAACTTCGTCCCTTTTGCTGTTTTCTTGACTTTACAGTCCTTTCTTTGGTCTTTTGGATGAGGCATTTAATCTTTAATATTATCAGTTTTAATCTTGTCGTTTAATCATTTAATATTCAGCGGATAATTAGTAAACATCTATCATGTATACAATTCTAAACATCAGGGATACCATGATGAATACAACATCTTCTGCCGTCAAGGAGTCTGAATTAAAGTTGGGGATGTATGTAACACAATTTCATCTTGCTTAATCCCAAGAGGTTCTGGTTGGAATCTTTGTTTTTAAAGGAGAAGTGAACCAACATTTGCTGAATTTTGGTTAGAAGCCATTACATTTTTATAATACTTAATCCTCGAAAGAAGGCAGTAAGGGAGTAGAATTCCCACAGTATATCTACCAGTAGCCAGTAGCTCTGAATATATTTTTAGACAGACTTAAGGTTGATTCTTCCTTTGCTGCTTTCTAAATTGATCTTGGTCAAACTACTTAACCTCCCTGAATACCAGTCTCCCCAATCTAATAAATTAGTGAAATTAATAATATCTACTCCACAGGGTGAAAATTAAATAAAGTATTAAAATATTGAGCATACTGTCATAGCTCAATAAATGTTTCATCTCTTATATTCTTTTCATTTTGTATTAAAATTAAGTCAATTGTCCATCTTTACACACTGCCTCTCAGGGGTAGATTTCCCATAACATCTGTATCATTGGGAACGTGGGGAAAAAAAATTCAGGGAAAATAAAAGCTTATGATCAATGGTAAGGTCTTGCCTTCACCCTGTCAGTGCTCCAGGGACCTACAACTCTTACTGTATCGGGCATGAAATGATTTAGCTGTTATATTCTGTGCTGTTGTTAACGGGGGCTGTTTAATGGTATTGCATGGCTGGTGTTGTTGCTAGGTGGGAACAGGGAGTTCTTTTCCCAAAAAAAAAAAAAAAAAAGTTTAACTTTTTTCTTCTCTTCCCTTTGCTGATTCCACCAATGAAATAGCTTGTAGTAAGATCTCAAAAGCAGACATTTCAAAACATTGCAGACCTAAAGGGAAAAGAAGGTTCTGGAGTGTTCAGAAGAGGCTTCCAGCTGGCCCAGAACTTATCCTTTAAGCCCTGAGAGAGGAAGATTCCAGATCAGTCACACTAAATGTTAGGATTTATTGCATAACAGTATGCCCAGTAAAACTTATTTTGAAAAGTCTATTTAAAATAATACATATCTGTGATTAAAAATATCACGCTATAGATTTAGCAGGTTTAATGCTATTGCTGCTCCTGCCAATATATACATTGCTCACCACTTGGAGACCTTTGAGATGACCTTTATCATTTTAAATAACATGCTTATGCTTTTGTTTATTGTTTCAACACCTATAAGTGACATCTCTTAATGCCCTACTTTATGAATGGGAATATTACCTTTGTTATCCTTATTTTTACCTCTTCTTTCCTTCTTCTATCTCTTTCATCAATACTTTTACTTTTTAAGTATTAAGGTCAACCTCAGATGTAAAAGAGCAGAGGGTCATCAGGCAAATAAGTCAGAAATATGATTATTTTAAACAGTGTAATTTCTCTGCTTTTTACTTCTTTGATTGTCTATCTCAGGTTTCTCAAACTTTGGTGTGTTTAAGATTATCCGGGGTGTTTTGCATTATGTAGTTTCTAGCATTCAAGCCCTAGAAATTCTGGTTATCTATCTTTAGGGTGAGCATGGAAATCTTTATGTTTACCAAGCACCACAGACAATTCTGATGCAGGTGGCTTTCAGAGCATGCAGCACAAAATTTCAAAATAATATCCCTTACCTTGGTGATGAATAATAACACTTTTTTTTTTTTTTGGCCCAAAGTAGCAGAAGATGCCATTCTAAATGGAGCCATGTGCATTCTAAATCTAGTGGAGTGGCCAGCACACAATCATAAAGCTCTGGAGTGGCTGGAAATAATTAGAACCCAATAAATGGGATCTAGGAAATACATTTATAGTGATGAATAACATCAACCAGCATGCACAAGCTTATGCCTTGGGTTAATGGAAAGCACTAAGTTGTCAAAAACCCTAAAGGAGATCTTTCGGTGAGACCCAAAATGGTTCACGTAGTCTTTGTAGGAGTAACTGGAGCTGCTCCCCAGGAAGACAGCTAATCTAATAGGTTTATTGAACCCTAAAAAAGATATTGACGATATTTTCCTTGAACAAAGGAGATGATGGATGGAGCTAGCACGCTGTGTTCCAGTTACATACTTCTAACACACTAGGAGAAATGCCATTGGAATTTTCCTTTAATTTTGATGTCATGGCAAAAACTTTCTATGCCCATCCAGCTCTATGTTTGGATGGGTAAGAGATATCCTCTAGGGAACCTCAGTTTGTTTGCAGCCAACTTCAGTGACAAATTACGGGACATAACTGATGTTCAGCTCCACCAAAACCAATGAACTAGTGAGCGTCCAGTTAGGAAAGCAGAGACACTGAGAATGCTCTGAATTAAGGTGTCTTACACAATTGCAAGACTTTGGGGGAAGCGAAGATCCAGAAGAGGGCGCTGAAGGATCAGAAAAACAGTGCTAATCAGCCTTGAAGTTCAGCTGTGGGTGGATAATAGGGCTTGCAGGGAAATAGGAAAAGCCATGTCAAAGGCAAGAGGCCCTGGCTGTGACCCTTCTCCGGCAGAGCAGAGTGAGGAGAGAACGGATGAATTGGGTGCCAGTGGTGGAGGCAAGTATGAATGAGGGTATTTTTTGTGGATCAGATGTGAGCTGCCAAGGAGGCAGCGATTTTAAATGCTGTTCAAGAAGACTATGCAACAAGGTCGGACTCCGGGCTGTACAGGGACAGAAGGACCAAACATGCCCGCTGAAGGAAAATTTATTGTTGCTGTCTCTTTGAAGTGGTGCCAGTTGTGCTCGGCCTAGACGGAAGCCCTTTCACATGCTGTCCAAGGAAAGGGGTCAGCTGTGGTCGTCCTCCCTGTGAGGGATAAGCGTAGGCCTCTACGGCTGCAGGAAGAAACCAGCTCCAGATTACACTTGTTCTGCCCTTTACACTTCTTTCTTCCTCTGCTCCAAACCTGGAGGGATCTGATCAGGGTTAGAAAATCAGTTGGGAGGAGAGGCAGGGAGGTAGGAAGATAGGAAAGAAGTTGAATGCAGTCCCCAACTCTCCCCCACCCCCCGCAATATGGCCTCCTGAGTTTTAATCAGTTGGGAGGAAAGGCATAATGCTTTAACTTTAAATGACATTCAGGCCTTTTAGAAAATTGCACTAGGCTAGGTGTATTTATTACTATTCTTATGCTTGAAAGTGAATGGAGGTATTCTTATTATAGCGATTGAAGCGGTTATGGACTTTATCAGAGATTTCAGGGATAGGAAAAGAAATAGGCTCACAGAGTAAGTTTAACGAGCAGTAGGGCAAAGAATAAAGTTGTTATCTGATGGAGCCCTGTCAGTCTTGAATGTTCAGCTTAGCAGTTACCTGCCTTGGTAAAAACAAACAAAACAAACAAAAAACCCAGGTAACATATAGTGGGTAGAACCGGCTCATTGTGACTGCATATTTACTCTAAGAAGAAAGGGCTGAGTACAGGCATACCTCATTTTATTGTACTTTGCTTTATCATGCTTCACAGGTGTTGCGTTCTTTTCAAATTGAAGGCAAGACCCTCCACCAGAAAAAAAGCTTTATATCGCCTTATTGGGATACTCGTGTCATCGCGGTGGTTTGGAATGGAGCCCTCAGTATGTCTGAGGTATGCCTGCATTTGGAAGATTTTACTGAGGTAAGTGCAGTTGCGTGTAATTCTAAAGGTATCGGATAATACCAAACTGGGTCTTGCTGCAGAAGAAAAACTGTTCAGTAGCACTGGGGCTGCTGCTACACCTTCAGTCACCTCTCTGTAATTTTCAGAAAGTGCCTTTAGCTTCTGGTGAGACTTGGCTTAGGCAGTAGCTAAGCCTATTAGACGAGTCTTTTCCTACTTCGGGGATTTCAAAGAGACTGTTGTTTTGCTGTCTTCATCTTTTCCCAGCCTGTAAAATTCATGCAATTGAGTTGAAATGTCTCTTTTCTACTCAAGAATGTAGAAAATGAAATCAGAGTAATGTCATCAATCTAAATTATTTAAATCCCAATCTCCTTTTGCCTGAATTTACAAACTTCCATATGCTAATGAACCTTTTTAATATAAAGTTGGAAATGACACAGCTTATTCGAAATGGGGTAAAAAATCTTAGATATGAAAATAAACTAGATTAAGACCTTAAATTAACTCTAATCTCTATCCTACCGTTGGATGTCATCCTAATTCTTTTTCTAAACCAACTCTAACCATAATCCTCCAGATAATTTTTAGTAAAAGAGTATCCTTAATTGTGCTACTATAAACATTTTTATTAAGCTTTGTGTTTCTGAATACGAAGAAATTCCAAGAATGAGGCATATTGCTGAACAAAAATTGTATTGCTAGTTCTTACGAACATTGGATCTATTCATGCATTGAGTATAAACTCTCTGGGAGCAAATCAAAAAGGACAACTCCTGTCTTTCCAGCTGGTTCACTCGTGCTCAATGTCCCATGCAAGAGTGGCATGGGAACTCTCAGGTTAAAATGCCGGTTACATTTCTTGTGGTACCTAGAGCAGGCCAGTCTACCCTTAAGCCCAAGTGAAGGATTTTACTAGGCTCTCACCCAAGAATATAAACCCAAATTGCCCTGTTCCAGCATTTTAAAAGGGTCTCTCTGAAAGAAGCATCTATTAGAAAAGACCATCTCGGAGAAATAATTGACACTGTTGCCTCAGCAAACTTTGAGTTGTGTCCTTGAGTTGGATTCTATGGCTGAAAAGCAATGTACTTGGTGATTACCTTTGCCCTTTCTAGAAGCCCTCCTTGCTCTGTGGTGTAATGGGATGCTCTCAGTTTTTATGGCAACTGCAACAAGAAAGAGGCATATGAAATTTGCTCCTTCATTTACTTCTGACACTATCTATTACATTATTTAATGTGCCCTGTGTAAAGCTTCGTATGAGACATTCTTTTAGAATTTGGTTTCAGGAAAAAAAATACAAAAAATTTTTCTCACCTTGAGGAACGTATTGCCAAACATCTTTTTTTTTTTTTTTTCTTCCTGGTATAGGAACTGACTATAATTTATCTGCTTACCTTTTACTTTCATGGTACTGAAATACTGTTGAAATTTATTAACCCTTTTAACCTATATTTTGCATGTTGTTTCAAATTATTTTGAGAAAGGGTAGAAGTTAACAAATTAAACAAATAATCCTCTGTGATTTGTCTCTTTTCAGCCATAGAAAACTATCCTTTAGGAATATTCTAATTAGTAAGTTATTTAAAAAGTATAACATCAAAAAATATCCTTATTTTAACATGGCAATAACATTACCCATTTTGCGATGATACTGTTGTGGAGATCACAAGAGATAACATATGTAAAACACTTAAAATAGGACCTGACCTCCCCACCTAAAATAATGATTGAATATATTATCTTCAATTCATTTTTTCTTTGTGTGGTACATTACAGTGCACCTTGCCCAAAGAGTTTGTTTATTTTATTTATTGAAATTTTGTTTTTCTATAGTTAGATGAAAAATCAAGCTTTTATAATATAATAAGTATACAACTTCGCACTAAAAATAAAATGATTGATTTACTGATTTTAAAAAACATATCCCCCAACTCATTCATTTTATTTTTAAACTGTTTTTGTCCATTTCAAAGAAGCAATAAACGATATCTGTTTTTCTGTTATGATATTTTCTTCTTTTCATAATTTTTGTCAGCTTTTTGAAAGCAATACTTGCTTTGGTCTCTAAGTTCTTTTATTGCTACAATATTCTACCTTTCTCTTAAAAGAAATTCAGAGGGCATAGAAGGCAGCTGTCTAAATTGTGAGTGGAACACATTTAACCATCATCAGATTATTGGTGAAATAGTTTCTAAGATGACAATTTTTTGGATAAGATAATTTAAGTAATAATATGTTTGTGAAATATTAGAATGAAAACTTTTAAACTTTTATAAATTTTTTTTTGTTATTTTTCAAATCTGTTGATGAAATATATACTTCCTGGAAAAATTTTCATGTTAGAAAGATAAATTTCATAAAAAAAGCCATCTGGGCTTAATGTCTGCCTCACCGAAGTCTCTAGACTGATTTACCACTGAATTCTTAAAGTCATACTTCCATAAGTTAAAATAGTTTCAGTCTGCCTTCACGGGTTTTTTAAGTTCTTAGAAGTCTAACGATCCTATGTATCAACCAGTCGAAACAAGTAATATTATTGTATTGTCTACTGTGTGTAGACGTCACACACAGCACCTGACTACTAGGCTCGTGTAGTATCCAAGCTGTCTCCAAATACAACTGTTGGTCATCGTAATCATGAAAAGTTGAGAAAAAAAATGAATAGTTTTCCTTCCTGCCATTCATTCTTTCTTCCCTCCTTTCTTGCAAAATGAAAGCTTCTGGGTTAGTTTGTTGTTTTTTTATAACTTACGTATAGACAGAATAAACGAGGTTTTCCAGTCAGTGTTTACAGTTAGGTTACCATTTGCTTTTTTAAAAAGTTTTCCTGAAACAGTGTGTGCGTGCGTGTGTGTGTGTGTGTGTGTGTGTGTGTGTGTGTGTGTGTGTGTAATCAATAAAGGAGGAAACATTTATTTCTGTTAATTATTCATTTGTTTAGCTGTATTGATCTCTTACCCCTCTACTACGGCCAAGTTTTAGTTCTAGATTCCTAACATAATTCATAGTCCAGAAAACCTGTTTTCTCATTGTTTACTTTTTCAACCCAAACTGTGGCAAACTGGTATAAAATATCCTGTGATTTGGATAAGACTCAGAAGTATTTACAGTGCTGGGACTTGGCTATGGAGGTTCAGGTTGGTGGCAGGAG
>NW_011888834.1:3359693-3364725 GCF_000151845.1 Pteropus vampyrus | reverse complement strand
CGAAACAAGTAATATTATTGTATTGTCTACTGTGTGTAGACGTCACACACAGCACCTGACTACTAGGCTCGTGTAGTATCCAAGCTGTCTCCAAATACAACTGTTGGTCATCGTAATCATGAAAAGTTGAGAAAAAAAATGAATAGTTTTCCTTCCTGCCATTCATTCTTTCTTCCCTCCTTTCTTGCAAAATGAAAGCTTCTGGGTTAGTTTGTTGTTTTTTTATAACTTACGTATAGACAGAATAAACGAGGTTTTCCAGTCAGTGTTTACAGTTAGGTTACCATTTGCTTTTTTAAAAAGTTTTCCTGAAACAGTGTGTGCGTGCGTGTGTGTGTGTGTGTGTGTGTGTGTGTGTGTGTGTGTGTGTGTAATCAATAAAGGAGGAAACATTTATTTCTGTTAATTATTCATTTGTTTAGCTGTATTGATCTCTTACCCCTCTACTACGGCCAAGTTTTAGTTCTAGATTCCTAACATAATTCATAGTCCAGAAAACCTGTTTTCTCATTGTTTACTTTTTCAACCCAAACTGTGGCAAACTGGTATAAAATATCCTGTGATTTGGATAAGACTCAGAAGTATTTACAGTGCTGGGACTTGGCTATGGAGGTTCAGGTTGGTGGCAGGAGCGATTAGTGATTGACCATCTTGAGTTTGGCTTTGGGCAAGTCTTGGTAAAGGAAAAAGCTGCTTGAATTCAGAGTATGAATTTATTCATTAAACCAATATTTATTGGGCTCTAATAAGTGCTAGGCACTTTTTTTTCTGCTTGGGATAATTAAGTGAATAAATTCTTGTCCCATAGATGTGACAAAAGAGTTCTAGATTTGGTATCATTGAAGCCATCAGTTTTAATATGTATTTGATTTTTCTAACATAAAAATGTCATATTGCCAAGAGTTTTCTTATTTAATGGCTTGGTAAGCACTAATTTTCATATAGGAGATAAAAATACATATTTAATTGATTTTATTATTTCAATTTGAATAGTATAAAAATAGTTTACAGAATTTTTTATTTATTTAGGTTTATGATAAATAGTTATTTTTTACATAGTTTATATGTATCTTTATATGTAAAATATATAATTTTATTCACTCCACAGACATAAAACTAAGCAAGAGGAGCTATTTTAAAAATGTTATTTGCTTTTCCAATATTTTTAAAGATTGTGAGAACTGAGGAGTAGGGAGTCTTACAGCATTCCCAATATTTGTAAAAACAAAACGAGACAAAACAACAATAGAAAAAACCCAGCCATTGAAACTATATTCGTAAATGAGGTAGTTGCATATGAGAGGGCTGTCTCCCTAGAAAGTACGATGTGCATCGAAAGCAGTTTTGCTGTCCTTTCATGTTTCTGTGAATCACTACTCCTTGTGCCTTCTTTGCCCTGATTTTGCCCCCAAATAGTAAAGCTTAAGAAAGAAGATAAAACTTTCATCCCTTACATTGCTACAATATTCTATCTTTCTCTTAAAAGAAATTTTGAAATATTGAAATATTGAAATATTGCCATGTCATTGCATGATTAATTAACATGTGAAGCAAACAAGATATCCCTTAATTTTTAACTTAGAGAATTGACAAAGGCAGGAAAGTATCTGCTGAGTGGGAAGTTGTAAGGACCTCCTGGAGAAATGTGTTGCTGTAGCTGTCTGTATGATCTATGAAATAGCCTTACCAAAGAGCCAAAGGGCCAAAAGTCTGTAATAGGAACTGGGAAGGGGAGTCAGGGAATTTCTAGGCAATAGTAAAGTTTTTTAGGTTTAGGTCAGTGGCTGAAGAAGACCGCATCCAGAGCGGGCAGAATTCTGCAAGTATCATGAAGGCTAGAGAGAGATCTGGGCTGCCAGAGTGTTGGCTGTGGTGTCTTAAGAGTGTCTGGCATCTGTGTCATCTTAATTCCCTCTTGTTAAAAACTTTCATTTCAGTCTCACTGGGAATTTTTTTTTTTTCTAAAGAAAAACATGCTGATTTTAAAATGGAATTCATTTTTTATATATATAGAATAACAAGGGTTATTTATTTTATTATTTTTATTATTAAAGTTTTAATTTGTTTCAAGTATACAGTACATTGATTAGACATCTAGTTAGTAAAATGATCCTCCCAGTTGCTCCCTCCCCTGACCCTCCACCTAGCCAACGTATTAATGCTACCTTCTAGGTTCATCAGAGCAAAATCTTTTTCCATCCCTTTCCTTGTCCTATGTAGGGGTCTTGTTTTCTTATCCTTTCAGCCACTCTATCTTTTGGTTGGAGCACTTAATTTTTTTCCATTCAAGGTACTTATTGATAGAAATGTAGTTGTTACCATTCTTTATTCCTGTTTTTTGATACATGTTTTTTCTTCTTAAAGAAGTCCCAACAACATTTCCTGTAATACTGGCTTGGTGGTAATAAATTCCTTTAGTTTATTTTTGTCTGGGAAGTTCTTTATCTGTCCTTCAACTCTAAATGATGGAATTCGATTTAATACTAGAATTCCATTTTTTCAAATTTAAAGTCAACTTAGTTTGAAAATCTGAAAGAAATCATTATCATTATCAAGCAAAACCATGTAAAATATGTTTGGTAAGTATGTGTCTATGAAGTGGGATGATGGATGTAAGTAAGCTTCAAAGACTTTGGAGCTGATAAGGACTTTAGTCCCCCCCTTATGTATTTCCCCCCTTTTTTTCCTCTCTCCAATTTTTGAACATAAAAATCATATTACTTTAAAGGAATGTTGGTACCAGCCAGGCTACTAAAGCATGGTCCATGAATCTAAGGAAATGTTCAATATTTAATAGTCAAGAAAAATAGATTTTGTATCTTGACCTTTAAGTTAAGCTTTTCTTTTTAGAACTATATTACCTTGCAAAGTACACAGAGAACTAGAGCCAGCTTGTGACCTTTTGTTAACATGTAGTTTTGAGAAATGGGAAAAAGGCATCTCTTAGATCAGGAATTTTATTATCAAAAAGAATTAGGACTCAGTTGCAAGTTCTACTTTTCTTAGATAGCTAGCCATATAATTTCTGGGACAGACGTTCTCTCTTTTGGAGAATGCTGTAATTCCTGCAATGTCATCCCAAGGCCTCCATGTGAAATGAGAAGCAATTACATTGCAGAAAGTAAAGAAGGAAAAGGAAGTGAGGATATGTTTGACATATTGCTGTCAGGAACATCCACAAAAGTGGTTCTTATTCAAGTTAGCTTGTTTAAAATGTAGCAGACTCTAATTAACGCTAACTAAAAATTCTCTTAATGAATTAAGAGCTTAGCTATGATTGGGCAGGGAAGTGAACTGATGGGGAGAGGGTGTAATTACATGTCTATGAAGCCATGATGCCCAAATAGTTTGTATCAATAGCTGATCCTGGGAGTGCTACCTTCAGAACATATCCAGAATCCAGCCGCATCTCACCACTGCCCCAGCTGTCACCTGGAACAAGCCACCACCACCGGGCCACTTTGATTATTTCAAAGCCGCTTACTTGGTTTTCTTGCTCCTACCCTTGCCCAATTTCTTATTCTTCTTAGAAAACAAAACTTGACCAAGTAAATTTGAAGATCTATTAAGCAATTCATGAATCTGATAGTTTCCTATCAAGCAACTAGAAGGACTCTCCGGGGGGTTGTACAAAATGGAAGGTTTTCATAGGAAGAGGGGTGGGCGAGGAGCTGTTCCTAAGTGACTCATTGACTGCATCTCCTGTTGCTCACTCCTTGTGCACTCGGCTCCAGCCACACTGGCTTCTCTGCTGTTCCTTGAGCGTGCTAAATATGCTCAATTCAGATCCTTTGCTCTTGCATGTATCTCTTGCTGGATCAATTTCCATGTTCAAATGTTCCCTTTTCAATGAGGCCTTTCCTAACCAACCTAAATAAAAGAGCAACCCTTTTCTCCCCATACCCTCCTGACCCAGCTACCTCTTTATGATCTCTGCTTTTATCCACATCAGGTGTCACCATCTGGTGCTCTACCTATTTACTTGTTTATTGTCTGTTCCTTTCATTGTAATGGATGCTCCTTAACAGACAAGAACTTTGTTTTGTTTACTCTTCGTCAGCACTTCAAACATTGCACAGAGTAGGTGCTCTATAAATATTCGAATGAGTAAATGAATATTAAAACTAGCAAAATAATTTGATTCTTAATAAATGCTTATGCGGAAATCATATGTTAAAAGTGCCTTGTTGAGTACTTGGAAGACAGAATGCTCCAGGAAGGCAGAATTCGCAGACTCGGAGAGTGGGCCAGGTCCCAGACACCATCAGATGCATAGATTACTGACTCTTGGCATGCTTTCTGCAGTGTGCATGGAAGAAGCAGACTTCCAAGGCGTAATGAAGTACCTTCTACATTGTGAGGCAAATTAACCATTTAATGAATAATGGGAAAATATTTTCCTTAAATAAAAGAATGCTATTTAAATTTTTTTCTGCAGTTTTATTAAGAAATAATTGACATTCAGTACTGTCACTCGACTTACATATATAGTGAAATTATTGCTACAGTAAGTTTAGTTAACATCTATCATCTCATATAGAAACTTTCCCCCCAAAAAACAAAAAATATTTTTTCCTTGTGATGAGAACTCTTCAGATCTATTCGTTCAACTTTCAAATATACTGTACAGCAGTGTTAATATAGTCATCATGTTGTACATTACATTCCCAATACTTATTTATGTTTTAACTGCAACTGTGTACCTTTTGACTGCCTTCATCCAATGTTCTACTTCCTACCCTCTGCCCCTAGAAACCACAAATCTGATTTTTTTTTTCTGACTTTTAAGAAAATATTCCACATATAAGTGAGATCATACAGTTTTTGTCTTTTTCTGTCTGACATTTTAGCATAATGCCCTCAAGGTCCTTCCATGTTGTCACACATGGCAGGATTTCCTATGGCTGATTAACATACTGTTTGTGTATATGCTGTAACATCTTTATCCATTCATCTATTGGTAGACATTAGACTGTTTCCATGTATTGTCTATTATAAATAATGCTGCTATGGATATGGGGGTACAGATATC
>NW_011888834.1:3336846-3358935 GCF_000151845.1 Pteropus vampyrus | reverse complement strand
ACATTCAGTACTGTCACTCGACTTACATATATAGTGAAATTATTGCTACAGTAAGTTTAGTTAACATCTATCATCTCATATAGAAACTTTCCCCCAAAAAAACAAAAAAATATTTTTTCCTTGTGATGAGAAGTCTTCAGATCTATTCGTTCAACTTTCAAATATACTGTACAACAGTGTTAATATAGTCATCATGTTGTACATTACATTCCCAATACTTATTTATGTTTTAACTGCAACTGTGTACCTTTTGACTGCTTTCATCCAATGTTCTACTTCCTACCCTCTGCCCCTAGAAACCACAAATCTGATTTTTTTTTCTGACTTTTAAGAAAATATTCCACATATAAGTGAGATCATACAGTTTTCGTCTTTTTCTGTCTAACATTTTAGCATAATGCCCTCAAGGTCCTTCCATGTTGTCACACATGGCAGGATTTCCTATGGCTGATTAACATTCTGTTTGTGTATATGCTGTAACACCTTTATCCATTCATCTATTGGTAGACATTAGACTGTTTCCATGTATTGTCTATTATAAATAATGCTGCTATGGATATGGGGGTACAGATATCTCTTTGGCATAGCGTTTTTGTTTCCTTTGGATATACTCCTAAAAATGGAATTTCTGGATCATATAACAGTTACATTTTTAACTTTTTGAGGAAACTCCATATTGTTTTCCATAGTGGCTGTACCAATTTACAATACTATCAACAGTTCACGAGGGTTCCCTTTTCTCCACATCCTCACCAGCATTTGTTGTTTCTTGTCTTTTTGATGATAGCCATTCTAACAGGTGTGAGGTGATAACTCATTGTGTTTTGATTTCTATTTCCCTAATGATTAGTAATGTTGAGTACCTTTTCATGTACCTATTAGCCATTTGTGTATCTTTGGAAGAATGTCTATTCAGGTCATTGGCCTATTTTAAAATTTATTGAGTTTTTTGCTATTTGGTTATATGAGTTTTTTACATACTTTGAATATTAACCTTTTGTTGACTCTATGGTTTGCAAATGTTTTTTCTCATTCTGTAGGTTTTCTTTTCATTTTATTGATTATTTCTTTTGCTGTGCAAAACTGTTTAATTTGATATAGTCCCACTTGTTTATTTTTGATTTTGTTGCTTGTGCTTTAGGTATCATACCAAAAAAATCATTACAAAGACCCATGCCGAGGACTTGTTTTTCTATGCTTTCTTCTCAGAGTTTTATGGTTCCTCATTTTTCATTTAAGTCTTTACTCTCTTTTTTGTTAATTTTTGTGAGTGATGTAAAATAAGGATCTAGTTTCAATCTTTTACATGTGAATTTCTAATTTTCCCAGCATCATTTATTTAAGAGACTGTCTTCTCTCTATTGAGTATTCTTGGCTCCCTTGTCAAATATTAGTTGAACGTATATGCATAGGTTTATTTCCGGGCTCTTGATTCTGTTTCATTGGTCAATGTGTCTTTTTTTATGTCAGTATCATAATGCTTTGATTACCATAGCTTTGTAATGTAGTTTGAAATCAGGAAATGTGATAACTCTTGCTTTGTTCTTCTTTCTCAATATTGCTTTGGCTATTTGGGGTCTTTTGTGGTTTTATATAAATTTTAGAATTGTTTTTTTCTACTTCTGTAAAATATGCCATTAGAATCTTGACAGAGATTACACTGAATCAAACAGTAATAATTCTTTCAGTCTGTGAACTCGGGGTACTTTTCAATCTATTTGTATATTCTTCAATTTCTTTAATCAGTATCTTGTAGTTTTTAGTGTAGAGATCTTTCACCTCCTTGGTTAAATTTATAAGTATTTTTGTTTGTTTTTTTTGGTTTATTGTAAATGGAATCATTTTCTTTATTCTTTTTCAGATAATTTGTTGTTAGTGCATAGAAACACTATTGATTTTCATATGTTAATTTTGTACCCTGCAACTTTACTGAATCTGTTGATTAGATCTAACAGTTTTTTAGTGGAATCTTTAAGATTTTCTTTATCTAAAATCATAATGTCTGCCAATAGTGACAATTTCACTTCTTCCTTTTTCAATTCTGATATCTTTTATTTGTTTCTTGTGTGTGAGTGTGTGTGCGTGCGTGCGTGTGTGTGTGTGTGTGTGTGTGTGTGTGTGTGTTCTTTTTTTGCCTGAGAGCTCTGGCTAGGACTTTTATGTTAAATAAGAGTGGTGAGAGTGGGCACCCTTGTCTTGCTTCTGGTCTTACAGGAAAAGCTTAAACCTTTCAGCATTGAGCATAATATTAGCTCTGGGCTTGTCATATATGGTCTTTATTATGTTGATATATGTTCCTCTCTACCTAATGTGTTTTTTATCATGAATAGATGTTGAATTTTGTCAAATGCTTTTTTATGCATCCATTGAAATGATGACATGATTGTCTTTCATTCTATTGATATAATGCATCCCATTTATTGATTTGCATATGTTGTACCATCCTTACATCCCAGGGAAAATACCACTTGATCATAGTGAATGATCTTTTAATGTTCTGCTGAATTCAATTTGCTAGTATTTTATTGAGAATTTTGCATCTATTTTCATCAGGGATATTGACTTGTAGTTTTCTTGTAGTGTCCTTTTTTGGCATTGGTATCAAAGTATTACTGGCCTCAAAAAATGAGTTTTAGAGTGTTAAACTCTTCCAAAACATTGAAGAGGAGTTGAGAAAGATTGGCATTAGTTTTACTTTAAATGTTTGGTAATATTCACCAGTAAAACAATCTGGATCTGGATTTTGTTTTTTGTTTTTTTTTTTTGATTGGAAGATTTTGGATTACTCATTCAATCTCATTACTACCAATTGTTCTGTTCAGATTTTCTATTCATGATTTAGTGTTGATAGGATGTATGTTTCTCAACATTTTTTTTTCATTTCTTCTAGTTTGTATAGAATATTTGTTGGCAAATATTTGTTCATAATACTTCTTATGATCCTTTGTATTCCTGTAGTGTCTAATATAATGTTCTCTCCTTCATTTATCATTTTGTTGCTTTGGGTCCTCTCTCCTTTTTTCCTGGTTAGACTAGCTAAAAGTTTGTCCATTTTGTTTATCTTTTTGAAAAATGAATTCTGTTGTTAATCTTTTGTATTGTTTTTCTGTTATCTATTTCATTACTTTTGCTTTAATCTTTATTTTCTTCCTCTGCTAACTTTGGACTTAGTTTGTTCCTTTTCTAGTTTCTTGAGGCAATGTAGTTGTTTTTTGCTATGAACATTCCTCTTAGAACTATTTTTGCTATGCCTTGTAAGTTCTGGTATGTTATGTTTTCATTTTTGTTTGCCTCAAATTCTTTTTTTTATCCCCCCCTTTTTTCTTCTTTGATCTATTGGTTACTAGGAATGTTGTTTAATTTCCATGTATTTGTGAGTTTTCTGATTTTCCTCCTGTTACTTGTTTCTGGTTTCATTCCATTGTGGTCAAAGAAGATAGTTGGTATGATTTTAATCTTGAATTTGCTAAGACTTGTTTTGTGACCTAACATATACTATTCTAGACAATGTTTCATGTGTATATAAGAAGAATGTGTATTCTGCTGTTGTGGAATAGAATATTTTCTATACATCTGCTAGATCTATTTGTTTTATAGTGTTATTCAAATCTGTTGTTTCCTTATTGATTTTCTCAGGATGAGAAATCCTTTGTTTAGAGTAGGATATTAAAGTCTCTAACTATTATTGTATAACTGTTTTTTCTCTTTTGGCTCTGTTAGTTTTTGTTTTATATATTTAGCTACTCTGATTTTGGGTACATAAATAGTTATAATTTTTATATCTTCTTGATGGATTGACCCCTTTATCATTATGTAATGACCTTCTGTGTCTCTTTGTACCATTTTTTGTTTAAAGTCTATTTTGTGTGATATAAGTATAGATAACGCTGCTTTTTATTTTATTTTATTTTATTTTTTGTTACTATTTGCTTGAAATATCTTTTTCCATTCCTTAACTTACAGTCTAAATGTGTCTTTAAAGCTTAAGTAAGTTTCTTGTAGGCAGTATATTATTGAATCTTATTTTTTTTATCCATTTAGCCCTTCTCTGTCTTTCGATTAGAGAATTTAATGAATTTATGTTTAAAGTAATTATTGATAGGTAGGACTTAGTATTTCCATTTTGTTAATTGTCTTCTTGCTGTTTGTAGAGCTATTGATTCTAAATTTATAACCTACTCGTCTTTTTGCATTTTGATGTCTTTTGGTATCAGTATGCTTTGACTTCTTTATTCTGTTCTTTTGTGTAATTACTACAGGTTTCCCCTTGTGGTTACCATAAGGCCTACATAAAATATATTAAAATTATAACACCCTATCTTAAACTGATAACAATTTAATTTTAATAGCATTCTTAAACTTTACACTTTATTTCTCCTCCACCTCCTATTTTAGGTCATTGATGTTACAGTTTACATATTTCTCATAGTATTTACCCAAACAGATTATTGTAGTTATGGTTATTTTTATTACATTTTAAAAATCTTTTAAACAAGAGTTGTAAGTGAATTACATGCCACCATTCCCATATTACAGACTCTAACTTTGACCATATATTTATCACTACTGATGAGTTTTACAATACCTTTTTATGTTTTTATCATGTTAATTAGCATCCTTTACTTCCACTCAAAGAATTCCTTTTTTGTAAGGCAGGTCTAGTGGTGAGGAACTAGGTGATAGCCCTATTTGGGTTATACCTATTTGGAATCCTTTGGTCTTCATGCATCTGGATGTCCATTTTTCTCCCTAGGTTTGGAAATTTTTCAGCCATTATTGCTTTAAATATACTTTCTGTCCCTTTCTCTTCCTCTTCTGAAATTTCTATAATGTAAATATTGTTTCTTTTGATTATGTCCCATTAGTCTTGTAGGATTTCTTCACTTTTTAAAAAAATTATTTGTTTTTTTCTCTTTTCATTGTATAATATCAACGTGCTATCTTCCAGGTCACTGATTCTTCTTCATGGTTGAGTCTTCCTTTGAAGTTCTCAATTGAATACTTAGGTTTAATCATTGTGTTTTTCAGCTCTAGAATTTCTGTTTTGTTTTTGTTTGATGATTTTTATTACTTTGTTCAACTTCTCATTTCACTAATACATTCTTTTCCTAATTTTGTTCAGTTGTTGTGTGTTCTCGTAATTCACTAAACTTCTTTAATATGATTATTCTGAACTATGTTACAATTCATAGATCTCCATTTATTCAGGGTCAGTTATTGGAGCTTTATTAGTTTCTTTTGTTGATATCATAGTTGTCTGGTTTTTCATAATCTTTGATTCCTAATATTGGTATTTGCACATTTGAGTGGGTGGTCTCCTTTCCCAGACTTTACAAATTTGCTTTGGCAGAGATGGTTCTTTACCAGTCAGATCATCTTGGTTTTCTGGACATGTCTGCTGGTAATGTCCTTGGCAGTGGTGCTTGGTATCAGGGTCTTTTTTTTTTTTTTGGACAAGGCCACTGCCTGATTTCTCAGGTAGGAGCAGCACTACTGGCTGAGGACAGTTAGTTAGGACTACTGGCGTGGTTCTCCACCCAAGAGATGCTATAGGATGGCCTCTGTGGCTGCCTGGGTTCTCTGTTCAGGCTTTCTAGACAGTTAGGACTGCATACAATACTCAGTGGTAGACAGTGCTATGAGTTAAATTCTCTGCCCTGGTGGGGCAGCAGGACAGGCCTTATGGTTTGCATAACTCATTGTTTGGAGACCTGAATCAGATATGACTGTGCACTAAATTCCCTGGCTAGATGGGGCCACTAATCTTGCTCTGCAGACTGGGCAAGCAGCAGGCTGTACTCTCTGTTTAAGTGCTACTGTAAGAAGGGTTGTGGGAAGGGCTATGCAGCTTCATATGCACTGTGGTTTTGTTCCTGGTCAGGAGAGTTGAAGGCTGTATTCAGCAATGGGCAGATCTGTGCATTATTTTCCTTGCCAGGGTAGAGCAGGAGAGTGGGCTTCAAGGATGGCAAGCCTCTTTGTGGTCTTGAGTCAAGCCAATCTCTGCTCCAAGTTGCCTGGACAAATGGGGCCACTGCCTTTACTCTGGATGATCAGCTCTGCCTGCTGGACTCTATGCTCGAGTGTTGCTAGAATATACAGCTTTTCAGGTATTTTGGCCAGGTTTTCTGGTCAGGTATGGCCAGGGGCTACACTTAGCAAATGTGGGGTTATTAATTAGCTCCCTTTGCCAGGCAAAGCAGGAAATCCAGCTACAAGCAGCCTCTAATAAATTTCTGGTCAGGCTTTCTGATTAAGTGGGGCTGGGAGCTACATTCAGCAGATGCAGGGCTATGAATTAGCACCCCTGACCTGGCAAAGCAGGAAAACTAGCTCCAGGCATCCTCCCAGATGTTCCTTGTCAGGCTTCTGGTTAGATTAGACTGAACTACCCTCAGTCATGAGTGGGACTATGAATTAGCTCCTCTGCTTGGGTGCAGCTGGGAAACAGCTCCATGCCCAGCAAGGCTCTCTGGTTTTGGTCTTGACTGAGGCTGACCTAGACTCCAGGTTTCCTGGCCAAAAAGTGTCACTGGCTTTATTTTGTGGATGAACAGCTCTGCCTGCCAAACTCTCTGCTCAAGTGTCGCTAAGCTAAGCAGCTTCCAGATGTTCTAGCCAGGCTTTCTGGTCAGGGAGACTAGGATTTACACTCATCATTGGCAGTGCTATTGACTCAGTTTCCCTGCCTGGGGAGGTGGGAAGGGCAGGCGGGGAAGGTAGACGTGGGCCAGGGCCCACAAAGATCCTCCTTTAAGGACCCAATCCGGCTAACCTGTGATGCACTATGTTCCCTGGACAGACTGCACCACTGCCTCGGCTCTGCAAATGAACAAAGCTGCTAGTTGGAACTACTCCTTGGCCACCACGGGTAGGAACTTGGTTGGCCTAGATCTGAGCACTGGTCTCCCTTCTCTGTCACAATTAGATTTCTAGAGGTCAAGTCCCTCAGATTCCTCCATGTTCCCCATGAGGTGAGATCAAAGTGGAGACTCCCAAGAAGTGACCTGCAATGCTGGGGAAGCTGGATGTCCATCCTGGGCTCTCTTTTCCCACTGGAGTAGCCATAGGTGGGCCCTCAGTATGTTGAGGTGCTGGCCTGGAGGAGGAGCAGTGCGCTCTATGTGTAGCTGCTTCTCCTGCCCTTCTATTGCAGTTTACCTTGGTCTCTGAGGTGCAGGAGGTGCTTCAACCTCACCCCCATGTTGTAGGATTTTCTTAGCAGGTCTTGTCCATGAGTAGTTGTTGATTGAGAATGACCTACATAGCTATCTTGGTGATGTCAATCAAGAGATACTATTTTTTTTTTAAATGTCACGTGCCCTTTTTTCTTGTGTTTCTTCCCTCCTGTCCTTCTGTCTTTTCAGTCAGTTATTGATCCTTGTCTCAAGGGGTTATGATGCTACAGAAAAGCAGAGAAAATCTTTTCGGTTTCCAATATATTGGTTTTAATGTTGCAAAAACCTAAGGCCCAAAGGAAAGGTTGATGATATAAGAGCAAGTCTTTCTGTCCACATCCTCTTCTCCATTTCCAGGGCTGGGGAAGGAAAGGCTCTTGCACTCCTGAATGCCAAGGAGTCACAAAATACATACAACTGCTTTATATATGTCCTGTATATTCCACGGTGGGGAAGGAAGTAGTAGTACCTCTTCAGAGGACACTGAATTTACCAACTCAGATGGACCAGAGAGAAGGGCCACTGCAGCAGGATTGAGGTGTCTCCATGAAAGAGGCCAGGGGAGAATCAGGACTTCATCATTTGAGGCCAGCACGAGAAGAGGATGACTAGGATGAGGTGATTTCTCTCCATCTTGAGGGCATTGTATATTCACGTGGAACTCATACATAACTCCTGGCAAGTAGTTATGATGAACTTTGTACCACAGAAGAAAAACTTGCAATAAAAACTAAGTTTAGTTATAAGAGAAAATAATTGCACACTTGAATAGATGAACTGAAATTTGTATACAATGCATTTATATAAACCAATGGTCTATAACCTGAGTGACCCCAAGGTTTCCATCTTTCTCAAGCTCCCTTTTATTTTAATATCTTGATAGAACTGCTCAAACCTCCATCCCTTGTAGAAAATTTAGCCCTCCTTAATGTCTTTGATTATTCTTGGAAATTACATTTTCCAGGCACTGCTCTCCTTGATTTCTTACACTAAATTCTTTGTTTCCTTTTCTGCTAACTGCTCTCCCTTTTTGTGTATACTGGACACCAGTTTCCTACTTTCTTTATTTCTCTAATGCATCACTAACCAAGGTTGATGAGAATAGCTAGTTTTAAAAGTTTGAGATAATGGAGGAGAATAATACAAAAATTACTGTAAACAACTGTTAGAAATGAAACACAGATATCAGAGTCCTAAGAAGTCATTATTTCTTTAGGTATCTTCTTAGACATCTTTTCTGTTCTATCAAGAGGCCTCTGAGTCAAAAATCCTAATTAATTTTCTATGGAATGATGTTTTGAAGCTCTCTATGCTTTCTAAAGTCTATTTTAAAATGATCAAAATGTTTTTGGGCTTGATTTGAAATAAAGGAAGAGGAGAGTTAAGAAGGGAAGCCACCATGCTAAAACACTTAAACAATGTGTTTTACTAGTTCATCAGCCTTGCCATCCTTTTCAGCTCTTCTGTGCTTTGTCTTGTTCTATAGTTTGCCTCCATATATCACATCACTCTGCTTGCAGCCCATGCAGAAATGTCAGTAATTCACCTTAGTACTTCCCTGTGCCAGTTGCTAGGTCCACATCATGCTACCACCATTCTTCAAAATGCCATTTTTAATGGAATAGTCTTCATTATGCATAGAACCCTTATCCTGAAAGGTCATAAGTTGTACCACACAGTAAGCTAGTTCCATCTAACCCTTGGCACTAAAACTAAGAATCCTCTTCAGAGAACTGCACAGAGATAACCTATTCCTAATAAGAACCTTAAAAAAAGTCTATTGAACTTTCCACAGAGATGTGATAGCAGAAGACATACCAGCCTTACTCCTCTGTCATTAACTGTGTTGAAATTCAAAAAGAGCAACTCAAGAAGCATTGAGTCCTGGTACTGTGGATTTGTCTAATCAATGTAACTGTTCATCCTTGAATAAATTAACATGAAGCAGTGTCAGCTCACTGAATCCCAGGAAATCACATCTTATAGAAGAGTAATTAACTTGCTAAAACTATGAGAGCCAGAGATGCCAAGATTTGTTTAGAAAGATTTTCAACTCTATCTTGATTTTCAACTAAAAGCAAGCAGTATGCATGCTGACAAATTTCTCTTTGGAAAAGGAGTTGGAACTTGTAGTCAGCACCAATTAGAGCTCCTAAGCTAGGTTATAGTGGGTCAGAAAGGAAGGCACTAAAAATTTCCTTGATGCATTTGCTCAGAAAGGAAGATGACCCTCCCCAGTCAGTCTTCCATAATTCTATGGCATTTCTTTGAGCAATCATATACACCCTGAACACTTGTCACCCAAGCTCAAGTTTATTGGCTTTCTTTGGTAATAGATGGCACTTGACTTTCACAAAGGCTAATGCAAAATCAAATTTGTCTTTGTATCCTGAGTGGCTAACCCATTGCCTTTTATATGGTAAATTTACAATATGTGTCCGACGAGGAATAATATTCATAACTTAGCCCCTGTTCGGGAAACTGGAACATAGTGACGGATTCATCAGCAGTTCGGGATTATAGAATCCAGATGAATAGACAAGGAAGAGTGAAGACAAGCCTAGTCAGAGTAATTGTATCTAGATACTTAAATATGCTCATACACGTGCTCTCTCTAGACATCCTGAAGATACTAGCTGTCTTTAAAAGCTAGCATCTCTCTCCTGCCTCAGGATCTTTGTGCATGCTATTTCTTATACCTAGACTTTCTTTCTCTTGCTCTTCACATGGCCAGTGTCTTCTCATCCTTAATATTATTTTTGTCAGAATGACCTCTCTGAGAATATTCCTTACCCTCCTTTAACCAATTTCATGGCACTTATACTATCTATTAATTACTTCTTTTAGTAGTCTGCATTTCCTGTTAAAATATAAGCTCCACAAGGACAAGGACTTTAAAGAAATTTTTTAAATTTATTTTTCAATTATAGTTGTCATATAATATTATATTAGTTTCAAGTATATGACATAAGGACTTTTCTATCCATTCTTTCCCCAGTGCCAAGCACAGCATGTAGCATAAATGAATAGGTTCTCAACAGATATTTGTTGAAATCTAATTACTAAACAGTCTATAATCATTTTTACATGTTTGAAACAAGTAATGGAAAACATTTTATTAAAGCATAAGATTTGAGGTCTTGTCAGAAATGTGATATAAAAGGTGATTTTAGGTTAGATTTTTCAGAAATAAGATATTCCTTTTGAGTTGAAAATGCTATGTAGAAAACAGTCCACCTAATAAAGCATAAGGACAAGATAATTTTCAACAAGGGATAGCAAATAGTTGTTACATAAATGGATAGCAAATAGTTGTTACATAAATAGTTTGCATCTATTATGTAACCTATAGAAAACTAACCATTGTTTGAAATTATTATTATTTTTTTTATTAACAATATTACAGCTCTTAGTCTAGGAATTTTGTGGACCAGTCCTGCATATAAATCAGTCTTGGTAGAGCTTTATTGTCAATTTAATGATATTAAGGCCTCAAAATTATATGTCTTAAGTCTGGGGTTAGGATTCGATAGTACAGTAAACAAGTCCAGTTTACACCACTGCAGATGTCCTCATTTCTGGGGACATGGCTAAGAGAGGAGGTTCTGCCTGGGTTGTAAACTCTAACTTGCTGAGTGATTTTGAGCAAGACATAACTGCTCTGACATAAATGAACTAATAGTAACATCCACTTCATAGTCTGTTGACCAGATTAAAGTAAGATGATATAAAGTAATTAAAACAGGGAATGGCACATAGCAAGAACTTAATAAACGTTAGTGCATTATTATTTGCATATACTATTTTTATTGACATTTTGCTTCAACTAAGCAATTAAAAGATAAAGTATATATTCTATAAAGAAGCAAGGAATAGAACGCAGAAGCAGACTCATGGACTTTGGCTCTTGTGTGATCAGTGAATTGAATTTTTGATTGACTTTTGCTTTGTGTGAAATCTGCACAGATATTAATGTCACTTTTCCCAATGATCCAACTGAATCTTTAAAACAATCCAAAACATCAGATCATTTATCATCCTATTGTTATTCATTGCATTCATATGACTCAAGCGGTATACACATGTTCAATCAGTAATTTTCTGTCCTGAAAACACTGAGACAATGAGTATTGTACTTCTTTAATAGACAGTCAAATGAGGCTGGAGATAAATTTTTAAATAAGAGATGCATGGGTTCTTAGTGTGTTAGAAAACTATTTTAAACAGACTTGAAATATGGAGATGTACTACTCCAGTGCTACTGTCAGTGATTTCTTTGTGGAGAAAGTGAGGTCAGAGTTTCTTGCTTGATCAATATTATAATTATTTACCTCATATCCCTTGAATGTGTGACACTATGTTATATGCTATGAATATGTTTGTCAGGCATTTATCCTAAAGTTTTATTAGCACAAACTTTCCTCTTCTAATGTTGCAGAGAAATTAACTTACCTACTTTATATAACCAAATAATGGATGCAGATAGTGGAGTGGCCATGCAAAAATAAAGGGGCTGTGCCAGATATGACTTTCCTCCTTGCTGGTGGTACCTGGTCCTAGATTGAGGCTCTATAACAGTCATGGTAGTTCTATTTTCTTTGCTCAAGAGTGGTTTAGGAATAGTAGTAAAGATGGTGATGATGAGGATGAGGATGAGGATGAGGATGAGGATGAGGATGAGGATGATGGTCAAATATTGGTGAACATTTGCTCTGTGCTTATTATATGCCTGGCACCAATCTAAATGCTTTACATATTTTAATTCTATTAATCTTATGTGGTTTTCCTTTTCTAAATATTAATGTGGTTTTTTGCCATAAGGGAGACTAAAAAAAATTGGGAAAGAAGTGTAAGAGCTTTGTGAGTTGTTGAATAAATCAATTCTGGAACAAACTTACTACCCAACTTATTGTTAAATGATACAATTAATGTCCTTTCTATTTATACCACATTTTTGTTGGGTCTTCTGTTAATTATTGAAAAGCATCTCAACTAACATGAACTTTGCATTAAGTTTCTTCAAACAACATTTCTTTAACCAAGGAAGTCACTTTACACCAAAAGTAGGGCAAAGAGAGGATGCTCATGGGATTGGAAGAGGACGGTAAGGCCTATTAAAGCACACGTTAGGAAATAAAGCCTTAGAAATTGGGCTGCTGTCTTACAGAATACGCTACGTGATCTCAACCAATGACCATTATAATGCTTTGCCTACCTTAGTCAGAACACATGGATATAGGGACAAAGGATTGTTAAATATGAATGCCACCTCTCAGTATTACAATTAAGGTCCCAGTTATAAAAAAATTTGCTTCTTTCTTCCATCACTTTGAATTCTTCTGGTTTAGAGCTTTTAGTACTCAAGGGAGACATGTTTCCACCAGGGGACAAAAGAAAGAGCCCCTTTAATTAGAAACTGAGAATAGCAACTAGTCATTTTGGACTTCTCATGTCACTGGGTGAGCAGATATAAAAAGAAACATGGTGTAGATTTGGATAATGAATTCTGACTTGCCAAGGGGAAATAGGATTTCTTTCACACAATGATGGCAGGCAGGGATATGGATGGAATCAAGGACACCTGCTGGAATGCCTCCATGTACAGCTATGTCCAGACTTCAAAGTTAATAGAAGACTTTACACATTTAGTTTCCATGGGCTCGGATATCTCAGAAATGATTTGGGTCAATTGGCTGGGTAGAGAACCCTGACAAGTTGGGTAGTAACTGAAAATAGAAGAGATGTAATAGATGGTGCAGTAAGGAAGTCATAAATATCAACTATGGCTTCCTGACTAGTTGTTGAAATAGGAATTATAGCATCTAGCTCTAATTTCTTCTTTAATATTTAGTGTATATATTTATAACTAAGTTATGAGCATAATTTAAATATAGTTTGTTTCTTTGTTCTCTTTCTTTCCCACATTACTTTGTATGGTTCAGTGAATGGAACAAGATTATAAATTAGGCTATAAATTAATTTAGACTATAAATTAGAGAATATAGAGACAGAATCGTAAAATAATTCCTGGAGTAAACAAAGTCAGAGATACCCGATTTAGGTATAGATGCAGTGATTGAGGCCTTGGTTTGCTTCCTTTTGGAGAAGCAGTAAACATGTTTTTGTTTATTATGGAAATGGGTGCTTAATGCGGGGCAGAAAGATTTTAAAAATTCTTTCTACAATTTTTTAAAATAAACTCTTTAAATTAAAATACAGTATACATGCAGAAAAACAGTCTAGCCATATGTGTATGCCTTAATGAATTATTGCACTTGAGTGTACATCACCCAGATCGAGAACTACATTACCACCAGCTCAGAAACTTTCCTCCCTCCCTCAAAAACACTTCCAATAACCATGCTCCCACTCTCTCCAAATTTGACTACCATTTTTGTCTTCTAAAAGCATGGATGAGTTTGCTTGTTTAAGACCTATATTAATAGAATCGTAGTGTCAATTATTTTGTGTCTGGCTTCCTTTGTCAACATTATGTTTGTGATATCTGTCACATATAACATTAATATGTTAATCTCCATTTCTGAATAGTGTATAGAGTTTTAATGAATGTAGCAGTGTACACTTATTTTCTTTGCAGTAGAGTCTTCCATTATATGGTTGATGAATAGTTGGATTTTTTTAGCTCAATAATAATGTTGCTATGAATATTCTTGTTCATGTATTTTATACACAAATGTATGTATTTCTATTAGGCATAAACCTAGGAGGGCGAATCAAAGAGTATGTATACATACAGCTTTAGTAGGTACTGCTAGATGGTTTTCCAAGGTAATTTTATCCATTTCTGTTGCTGTCAGGAGTGGATGAGAGCTTCATTTGTCTCAGAGTTTTATCATACTTGGTATTGTCAGCCTTTTTTTAAAAAAGTAAACCTTTTTGATATATAACATATACATAGAAATGTTTATAAATAAAAAAAAGTACACCTGGATGCATTTAAAAAAAAATAAAAACATCTCTGTGGCCAGCATCCAGATCAAGAAGTAGACTGTTATTACTCCAGAAGGGCCCCTTTGCCCACCCTTCCTGTCTACCCTGCCCAAAAGTACTCACTATTCTTTCTGACACTGTCAATTACTTTTGTCTGTTTTGAACTACATGTAAATAGATATATAGAATATATACACTTCTATTTAGCTTCTTTTGCTTAACGTTATGTTTGTGAGATTCATCCATGATGGTTTTATGTACTCACAGTTTTGCTGAATAATGTTCAGCAAAATGAGTACATCCATGCTTACTCTTTTGTACCGTTGATGGACTTTTGGGTTGTTTTAGGTCTGATTATTATAAATAATTGTGCTATGCACATTCTTGTACCTATTTTTTTTTTTTTGGTGAATATACACACACATTTCTGTTGTACAAATATTAGAGTAAGTTGCTGAGTCATAGAATATGCATTTGTTCAGCTTTAGTAGATACTACTGATTAGTTTCCCAGAGACATTTACAAATTTACATTGTTCTCAGCAATATATGAGAGTTCCCCTTGCTCCACATTCACATTAGTACTTGGTATTACCAGCCTTTTTAATTTTACTCATTCTTTTGGGTGTGTAGAGATATCTTTTTTTAAATTTGTATTTCTCTTATGATAAGTACGATTGAGCACATTTTACTTATTGGTCATTTTTTTATGTGAAGATTTTTTTATTGAGGTAAAGTTGACATAACATTAGCTCAGAAATACAACATAATGATTAGGTATTTGTATAGACTGTGAGGTGATCATCACAATAAGTCTAGTTAACATCTGTCACCATACATGCTTACACATTTATTTTTCTTGTGATGAAGACTTTAAGATCTACTCTCTTAGCAACTTTCAAATAAAGTATTACTACTAATAATCACCATGTTGTACATTACATCCTCATGACTTATTTATTTTATAACTGAAAGTTTGTACCTTTTGACCCCCTTCACTCATTTTGCCCTCTCCCTATGCTTGCCTCTGGCAACTGCCAATCTGTTCTCTGTATCTCTGCTCTTTCCCCCACCCCACATATAAATAAGATCATATGGTATTTATCTTTCTTTGTCTGACTTATTTTACTTAACATGATGCCCTTGAAGTTCATCTATGTTGTCACAAATGACAAGAATTCATTCTTAAGGCTGAATAACTTTTCATTGGCTTACTTCTTTTTCTATTCATCCATCTATGGGCACGTAGGTTGTTTCTATATCTTGGCTATTGTAAATAATAATACAGTGAACATGCAGACGCATATATCTTTTCAAGTTAATGTTTTCATTTTATTTGGGTAAATACCTGGAAGTGGAATAGCTGGATCACATGGTAGTTCCAATTTTAATTTTTTGAGGAACCTCCATGCTGTTTCCATCGTGGCTGCACCAATTGCATTCCCACCAACAGTGCTCAAGTTTTCTCTCTTCTCCACAGCCTCATCAATACTTGTTTCTTGTCTCTTTGATGATAGCCATACTAATAGGTGGGAGGTGATATCTTATTGTGGTTGTGATTTGCATTTTCTTGATGGTTAGCGATGTTGAGCATCTTTTTATGTACCTGTTGGCCATCTACATGTCTTCTTTGCAAAAGTGTCTATTCAGGTCTGCTGCCCACTTTTTAAAGAGATTTTTTTTTTTGCATTGAATTCTTTATATATTTTTGGATATTAAACTCTTAGCTATCTGATTCGCAAATATTTTTTCCATTCAGTAGGTTGCCTTTTTGTTTCATTGATGGTTCCTTTGCTGCGTAGAAGCTTTTTAGTTTGATTTAGTCTCACTTTTTATTTTTGCTTTTGTTGCTTTTGCTTTTGCTTTTGATGTCAAATTCAAAAAATCATCTTTAAGCCCTATGCCAAGGAGCTTACTGCCTGTTTTCTCCTAAAAGTTTTATGATTTCAGGTCTTACATTCAAGTATTTAATCCATTTTTAGTTAACTTTCATGTATGGTATAAGATAGTGGTCCAGTTTTATTCCTCTGAGTGTGGCTCTCTAATTTTCCCAACACCATTCTTGGCTCTCATGTCATAAGTGTGTGGGTTTATTCCTGGGCTCTCTATTCTGTTCCATTGATCTACGAGTCTGTTTTTATGTCAATACCATACTGTTTTGATTCATTACTATAGCTTTGCCATATAATTTGAACTCAGGGAGCGTGATACCTCCACTTTGTCAACTTTGCTTGGGCTATTCAGGTTAATTTGTGGTCATTTAAATATCTGCTTTTTGTGAAATGTCTGTTTAGGTCTCTTGCCCATTTTCTATTTGCATATTTGTCTTTTACTTGTTGAATTTTAGAAATTCATTGTTTACTTTGTTGCATATATTTATGGTAAATACTTTCCTATACTATGTGACTAAATAATTCTTTTTGATTAACAAAGTTCCAAATTTTGAAAGTAGTCCACTTTATTGTCTTGTACTCAATGGCTAGTGAATTTTGGGTCCTGTTTAAAAAAGATAAAGGATAAAGGTTTTCTCACCTCAAGAGGTATCAGCCCTAACACTATTCTAATGTTAATAAAAAAAGATTAAGAGATCCATTAAGACATTTGAATAATTTTTTGCTCAATTAAATAACATGGTTTTAAATTAACTGTATAGATTGACCTCGTTATGAAAGTTAAAGTAATTAACAGTGATCCTTTGCTCTAGCTCCCTCTCTTGATACTCTTGATTTGATTTATGCTATTTTTATTTTGTTAGGAATTTTTAGAACATTTGTATTATATTTTAGAACCATCATTTTCCAGACATTGTGTTTCAATTCTGTATTTTATATTCAATGCTAATTCTGAATCTTTTCAAGGCAGCTTCTACATTCTTACATTTTTATATTTGTTTTTTCATTTGTTTGTCAATTTTTCAATCATTTATTCAAGAAAACCCAACCGTCTTGAATGTTTGAGAATGTCCTCCAATTACTTCTCTATTTGATTAACTTGTAGGTCATTATTATAATATTAGACCATGCTTTTTTACCCTTGAAAAATTTTTGAACATTTTCTATTACTTTCTGCTTTTGAAATGTTACTATTGAGAATTCTGAAGCCAATGCGATTTCTTCCCTTTAATGTTGACTCACTTTTTTTGCCTCGATGCTTGAAGAATTCTAACTTTATCTTTGAAATTTCATAACTTTATGAGAAAATATGTCAGGCTTGATTATTATGCAACTTTTTTAAATATTAAAAGGTATATTTTAAAATTTTTATTTGTTCTAAATTTAGAGAAATGCATTTGTATTGTCCTTCTCCATACTTTTTCTATTCTATTTTTTAATGAAGGATGTCATTTATCTGCCCTTTACACTTATCATTTTCTTTTAATTTGCTTTAAGCCTTTTGCAGTTTTTTTCTTTTGTGTTTGTAAATGTTTCAAGACATTCTCCATGCTATTTCAATTCTTAACTTTTTTTCTTCCTGTTTCTAATTTATTTATTAGATCTATAGTGATGGAGGTTTTTTCCATTTTTCTCTTTAGCTCTTCAGCTTTCCTTTTCTATTTTATCGTTTTGTCTTTGAGCTCTTATTTTATTGAATTCATTTTCTTTAAAGTTCTTTTATAGCATAAAGGACTAGTGGGGAATCAATTTTGTTTTTTGGGTTATGTTTTCTTTATGACTGGATTCTTCATTTGTCATTCACATGTTGGATTTTGCATTGTTTCCGTGCCATATATTTGCATCCAGTTCATGGTTAATGGGTCACTCTGTCTGGAAGTTTCTGTTATTACATAGTATGGGCAAATTGTCTTTCCATAGTTCTCATCTTTGGATAATTGTTTGATTTGTTATATTTTGAGGATTGGTTGCCTATTCTATTTTTCTGAAGCCCGAAAGTTTAAGAGTGAGAGAAGGAGGTGTACAACCCTTGTCCTGGACTACCTGGGCTTGGCTTTCTGAAATTCTACAAATATCTCCTATGAATGTCTACTTACATTCATTTTTGCTATTTTCTCCAAGAGAAGCCAATGAGCTCCAGTAGCTAGTCTAGTCTTTCTGAAATCCCCAAAGAGTGTAGAGGGGCTTCTACTATTAAAAGTCTCCCCTTGTCTTTTCTCAGAGCTATCTACTTATCTCTTCAGTTTACTTCTCTCCAAATTTGTGGATATTAGTAGCATTCTTAGGATTTTTTTCAGCCCGCTTTCTTTTCTTAGTAATGATTTTAGAGAATGGGAAAGTGTTAGAAGTCTTGTACCACATACTATTTGTAGTCTATATTTATGATACATATATAGTGAATATTCATAGCTTTTGCTGTGGATATAATAATGTGTTTTATTATACGGCACTATCCCAAACATTTCAGGTGTGATGCAATATACAGTTTATGCATATATTTTTAAAATTCAAAAACAGTTCTGAATTTCTGATTTCTTTTTCTTTGTTTCCATTGTCCAACACTTATAGCACAAAGCTACTTGCCTTCCTTTGTTTGCTGCTGGTGAATTTGCGACTGTTTGCTTTTGCTTCACTTTTTTTAAAACTTTTAATACAAAGACTGGGCTTTGACTTCACATTGTGCTTTCTAATACAAGACAAAAAAGATGTTTAAAATAGAGAATTACATAAAACCAAATGTAATCATTCAATGAAAGTTAATTTTTAACTCTCTTGCTATTATTCACCAGGAACATGTCTATCATGTTTTAATTTAAAACATAATAGTGCCTAGATATTAATTATCTTTCTTTATCAGCATTTATTATTATATAACCAGTCTTAAATGGAAATTTCCATTCATTTTCAATGAATCCATATTGGTTAGTTTTCCTGTATTTTATATAAACATCCTCTTGTAATAATGATTTTTTTTTTTTTTTTTTAATAAAGCTACTCTTCAGTGAAACGATCCAGCCCTGAAACTCTTATTGGAATATATATAGTGATAACTAGTTTTGTCATTCCCTGTTGGGAGAGTACACGGTTATCTGTAATAGATATTTCAGCCAGTAGCTGTGTTTTATCCTTCTTTTTTTCTCATCAAACTTTGTTTTAATGGAGTTGCAAAATTCTGTTGTTTTATCCTTTTTAAAAGAACACACACACAGCTAAAACAGTTTTTTTTTTGTTTGTTTTGTTTTGTTTTTTAGGGTTACCAGAGTAATATAGCAAAATGTTTGACACTGGATACCGTAAACTTTAACTCTCATACAAGAAATACATTTTGATATTCTCAAAAAATCTCCAATTGGGCTTTTAAAAACAGATTTCAATATGTAAATCAGGATTACTAAAATGAGTGCTGAAATGAAGTATTTTATATTCCTTCTAGTGACATAATTATGAGCGGTTTTAAAGAAAATGTTCATTATCTACATGTTTCTGTACCAAAAAGAGATAAATATATTTCATTAAAAGCATATTGTAAGTCCAAAAATTTTCTTCATTCTTGTGTGAAATATAGACATTTTCAATAAAATTAAATATATCCAATAACCTTTATAGAAAATAATTCGATCCAGATTGCATTTTATTTTTAGAGGTATGGACTTTTCCTTAATGTAAAATATGATACTTTTCACATACAAGCCAGGAGAGCAATTACACTAAGATTTTTGAAAACATGTTATATAATATTAGATCTTCTTAAAAACTAGAAATTATTTTTCTGTGCTGAGAAAGTAAGAATTCTAGCATTTATAAATGTATTACCTTTGATAAGTGTGGCAATTACTGAAATTTATTAAGATATTTACCATAATCAAACATACACTATTATTAATAATGCATATTCTTTTGTTAAACTAATTATAGCCCTTGTAATAATAGTCTAGGCAATGGCAAACTGCTAAATATTTTCATATTTGTTCACTTAATTACCCACATAAGAAAAATATTTTCTAGTCTTCTGTTTTATAGATGGGGGAAAAAATCTTTTCCTTAGATGGTTCAAATTACAGAATAAATCATTGAAAGAACTGATATGCTGTGCTCTTAGATCCTAGAATTTTTTTCCTAGAACTCTTAGTTCCTATTACAAACTATCTTGAAATAATGTATGAATACCACTAAATCCTATTACCTTATAAAAATTATCAACATTAAGGTATAGGTTTTTATTGGTCTGTTTTAAATGGGTTTGGATGATAATTTGCTTTTTTGTTTTTTTTGTGGTTAATAACTACTATTAAGTCTAAAATTTTATTCCTATTTGGGGAATGTTCTGGAGAGTAGTCTCTAATGCTGTACAATTTTCTACTTTTTCAGAGGTTATCTGTCCTTTTTACTTTCTGTCTACTTGTGCTTGCATCTCTTAATTGCTGGAGAAACATGTACACAGACTTGCTGTCTGTGTTTAATTTACATTCCTGGTCACTAATCACAAGTGGGCCCTTAGTGCTGTTGGCAGTCATACTATTTTTCCCTAGTACTTTAATCGTTCTGCTCTCTCCTAGATGATTATTTCATGTCTTTTCTATTTTCAAAACTCTAATACTTTCTTTTGCATTCTCATTCCCATCTTCAGCTTTTATTTAATAATCAGGAGAGAATTTCTGACATCCCACGACCCACGGCTACCTACTTACCTGCATCTGTGCGCTTATCTCTGTCTTCTCTTCTGCAGCTATGCATGGATTGTCCAAATTCTTCTTACCTCTTTGCTGTGCACAAAATCTCATCACCTCTAGCTTACTCAATGACATTGTCCTAGCAATCCTTCCCTCTCTTCTGCTTCATCAATTTCCCCTGTCTACTAGGTAATTCCCTTAAGTACAGAAGCACACTCATACTTCTCACCTCACAACTTAAAAAAAAACCCAAACAGACCCTATTCCTCTCCAGTTACAGCCCCACATTTATCCTTTACATTTAAACCTCTTAAGAGGCTGCTATACCAGCCGTCTCCTCTTTCTTGCCCGCTCTTTCTCTCACGACTTCACTCCAAATAATTCAAGATAATCACTCACTTCTATCGTGTCAAATCCAATGGCTATGATTATATCTTACCTTACTTATCAGCAGCATTTGAAACAGTTGACCCTCTATCCCACCTTCTTCACTTTGGCTCTGGAATACCACAAGAAGAACAACATCTCACCAGACCCAGCTGGGGCTCTTGTACCCTGCCTCAGTTACTGTCATTTCTCTTCTTCTCAAATGAGCCACTATGTTGACTTTTATGGTAATCACTTCATAGCTTTATTATTGTTATTATTTTTATTTTATTTTTTAGCTTTTCCATCTCACCATGGAATCCTAAAAACTGCACATGAATTTTGCCTGTTTTTTGAACTTTATGAATAGGGTCACATAAAAGGTATCATTTTGTGTCAGGCTTCTTTTATTCAGTATTATGAGCCATACTCACATTGTAAGTGGCTCTAGCACTCTCATTTTCATTGCTTTATACTAATACACTGTATGCTTACGCCACAATGTATATTCATTCTTCAGTTGACAGACATGTGGGTTTGTATGGGACTCTGCATCATTCCAGACTTGTGTCCTGTCCTGACTTTCTAGCTGGGTTGTCCTAGAAACACTGGCACTGTTCCTAGGTACTGCTTCAGATGACAAGCCCTCTGTGTTTCACTGACTGCTGAGAGGTACAAGGCAGTTATGCCCTGGCCAGCTTGGTCCTGTGGGGCTTCGGCCTACTTCGGTTGCTGCTTGCAGGAATAAGTGACTCAGCGAATAAGCAGGAGGAGTTTACAATTCATGGTGGTGGAGTTTAACTAATGGAAGATAAAGAAGAGGAAGAAGAGAGGTTAAATTAGTTTCTCTTCCAGCCACCAATTCACATATGCCCATGAGTTGCAATACTTATATGGCCACTCAGAAGATATCCTGGGAAATTAAGGCAGCAGCTGCACTTGCTGCCATAGAGGCTAGCTCCATAGTCCTTCCCCTGTAAGTCCTTTTCCTCTTCCTCAAATTATTCCCCTTTTCCACTTAATCCTGTTTCTG